>NW_028007031.1:0-960 GCF_054177405.1 Leptonychotes weddellii | reverse complement strand
AAGGCAGACGCTTAACGACTGAGCCACCCAGGCGCCCGAACAAATAAATCTTTAAAAAAAAAAAAAAAGAAATCACATAGATGAAAATCACGAGGTGCTTTTCTTCCCCCTATCAATCATTCCAATAATCTGATAGAGCAATGAATTTTAGCACCACTTTCTACAGATGTAGAAACCAAAGCTCAGGCATGCAAAGTGTGATGTGAGCTCAAAAGCCAGGGTAGGAATTACACACGGGTCTTCAGTCTGCCCATTTAAGGCTTTTCCAGGTTCTCTGGTCTTGAGGGGCTGAGAACCCTCCTTCTGGAAAGCTGAAGCTCCTCCTAAAGGGATTAAGAACCATCACAGCTACAACAGAAGAGCTCATCACTGACTAGTTAAAACACTTAACAGATACAGTTAAGCTCTTCCAGCTCTGACAGTAAGTCTAAAAAGGTTAATGTACTAATCATATTTTAAAGGGAAAAGGATAACTCTTGATAATTTTTCTAATTTATTAGTGAATCTGATTTACTTAGATATAGATGGAAAATACTGATCTTTTTAAAAAAACTATTTTATAAAGAGAATGAAAAAAATATCAAACTTTAAAAGGTTTTAAAAGGTTTGGCTCCTGTGGTAATGATGATTTTCTAATGTAAATACTTTGACTACTGATTTCACAATTTAATCAGAAGAAAAGAACTTCACGTGGCCAATCTTCAGTATTACTTAAAGACTATCATGGGATATGTGTATACTGCACATAAAGAAAACTCAAATTGTTGACCAAAAAATGGTGGATTTGACCTATATCTGACAGTTGCTAATAGGTTTGTGGCTAAAAATCTTCCCTCCCAATAATCTAACAAATTAAATGTATTTATAAGCTTTTTAAACAACAAACTGTGAACTCTCATAGACTCTCTGACAGACCTCTTTTCCTTGATAATTTCTCTCACCTTCCACAGACCTATTTAG
>NW_028007030.1:0-960 GCF_054177405.1 Leptonychotes weddellii | reverse complement strand
CAAACTGAGGGTTCTAGAGGGGAGAGGGGTGGGAGGATGGGTTAGCCTGGTGATGGGTATTGAGGAGGGCACATTCTGCATGGAGCACTGGGTGTTATGCACAAACAATGAATCATGGAACACTACATCTAAAACTAATGATGTAATGTATGGGGATTAACATAAGAATAAAAAAATAAATAAATAAAAATACAAATTAAAATCCAAAAAAAAAAAAAAAAAGAAATATTTTGGCTCTGATATTTTCCACTAAGTTCACAAAGAGGGGACACAACTCTTGCTAACTTTGCATTTGGTGACACCATGTTGATAGCTTGAAATCAGCCATGGTGGGATTATTTACACCATTGACAAAAGCTACCAGTCAGAAAGTCAGGTGACCAGAACACTGTTGGATACTGAAGGTCTTCTGGCTCCGAGTTTTTCCACCATGTCCACCAAGAGAAGCATCTGTTAACCATCCCCAACCCATCCTCCATTCTACCCCTACAGCAGTCTTTAGAAAATACAAATCTGACTAAGGTATTCCATGTAAATCCTTTCTTGCTGCCTTTTGCCTTAAAATGATCTTTCCAGATTCATTCCCTCACTCATCTTGTAAGCTAAGGTCATAACAAGCCATTTGCTGCTATTCCCTAAAACACCAGGTTCTACATGTTGCTCCCTCCACGTAGAACACCTTCTCCATCTGGTAGACCCCCACTCCTCCATCAAAACCCAGCTCAAATGCTTATATTCCACGAGTCCTCTGGGGAGCACTGACCAAGGGTTCTCTATGTGCCCGTCACACCTCTACTCCAGGACTTGCCATTGTGAATTTAATTACTCATCTACACATCTGTCATCCCAACAAAGGCTGCCTATTTTGTTCACTGTTCTATTCCCAAAGCCTAGCACAGAGCCTCACATACAGTAGGTACTTCAAAAATAATTCTCAGATGAAGAGTAGAAAAAAAAAAA
>NW_028007029.1:0-960 GCF_054177405.1 Leptonychotes weddellii | reverse complement strand
AGAGAGGAGCATCTGGCCTGTCTTAACTTTTAAAATGATCATCATGGGGGGCGCCTGGGTGGCTCAGTCGTTAAGCGTCTGCCTTCGGCCCCGGTCATGATCTCAGGGTCCTGGGATCGAGCCACGCATCGGGCTCCCTGCTCGGCGGGAAGCCTGCTTCTCCCTCTCCCACTCCCCCTGCTTATGTTCCCTATCTCGCTGTGTCTCTATCTGTCAAATAAATAAATAAAATCTTTTAAAAAAATAAAATAAAATGATCATCATGGAACATTGGAGCGCCTGCCCCGCGCCAAGCTTTCTTCCTCCCCAAAGGAAATCTGGTGGCATAGAGTAATCTCCGGATACTGGCATCTCCTAATGTTTGAATTCCACTGAGTTCTGAAATCTCTTAATTGTTTCCAGGGCCTTTCTATGGAGTGATGTGTTTTTTCGAGTTAGACGGGGCTGGTGTTCTTCCCTTCAGGTACAGCTCCGAGAACGCAACAGGATTTCTGTGCAGTGGGATCCCCGTAGCACCTCACAGCCAGAGGATCAGAAAGGGCGACATAATTTCCTGAAAGAGATTCCGGGCTAGAAACTTGCTCCTAAGTCCAGCGATTTCCCACAGTGCTGAACAGGATGTACGTTGCAGCTGAGTTTATGAACTTTTTACCTCGTGGACCGCTATGGGAAGCTTAATTCACACTACACTGTCCTTGGCCAAATTCCTTTTAGATGAGAATGGGGCAGCAAGATTGGTTCTGCCCATGAGTTTGACGTCAGTGGGGAAATGCCTGTGCTTTTTGGGGTGCTGGCCCTGGAGAAGCTGCAGGGCCTCACTCTAGAAGCACAGGGCCCCTGGGTGTGGGGCTCTGTGTCTGGAGGGATGCCCAGAAAGTGCTGGGCAGGAGGGTGCATGTGTCAAGCCCCTGGATCATGGACCCACCATGCTGGCCAATGGGGAGAGAATAATGGGAAGGC
>NW_028007028.1:0-960 GCF_054177405.1 Leptonychotes weddellii | reverse complement strand
CTCATCAGGTGGGGAAGCCCCGTGGAGACGGCCAGGCTGGAGTCCCGGCTGGGAGCCCCGGGCAGAGCGTCCTCCCCTCGGCTGAGACGGACTGACCATCCCCATAGAAGGGCCGTATTCGGAGGGCGAATAACAGGGTCTGCAGTCAGACATTTGTTCGCCTACGTGCAGTTTGGAGCAAGCTGCATTTCCATGTTTTTGTGTTTCTGTATTTTCAGGGAGCCCGGGTTCTGCGTCTGCCTCCCCTCGGGGATTCCATCCTGGGGGGCCAGCCCCGCTTGGAGCAGGAGGGGACGTGAGACAAGATCTGTAGCTCTTGGTGTTCGGAACAGAAGGGCCCGTTCTGACCTGGAGGCCAGCTCATGTTCACTAACCAGGCTCCCGAGGTTATTCACACAGCACGAGTCTCACACACCACCTTCTTGAGCCTGCCTGTGTACCTGCAGGTCCAGGAGGTCGGTTCTGCGGGACGAATCACAGAAACCGGTATCTGTACAGCACAGGGGTGAGGTGCAGACGGGATGTGAGGACAGGCAGCTTTCCTTTCCAGGGAGAGAAGTTTGTAGGAGTAGGCGGGAAGAAGGCTTCCTGGGGTGGGGCGGTTTCTGTAGGGAGCGCCGGTGGGAGCCAGGAGCAAAGCCCCTCCTGTGTCACTTCCCGTGACCCCTTCTCCCACGCCAGCCTTTTATCCATCGTGGCTTAATGAAAACGGCCTGGGTTGTTTAGTTTCAAAATTATCAGTAAAATTGATAGGAGAGGGGCGTGCAGTTCTACCGTGTTTAGAAGCGTGCAACTAAACCGCCGCCACAGTCAGGACGCAGAGCTGTTTCACCGACTGCAGAAACCGGCCTTGTGCTCTCCCTTTATTATATTCACACCTTTCTCCCACTGTTAACCTCCGGCAGACTGGTCCCCATCTCTCTAGTTTGTCTTTTCCGGGATGGGATGGAATGGAATGGA
>NW_028007027.1:0-960 GCF_054177405.1 Leptonychotes weddellii | reverse complement strand
GATCCAAAGTCCAGCCAGATAACAGAAGCCGGGAGGTAACCCGGAATTCTTCATTAACGGTGCAAATGAGCGAGAAGGAAAATAAACAGATACCCGGATGCTTTGTGTGTGCCCCTGACTGCAATAAGCCCTGACTTTTAGACAGTACTTTGTACTTTGTATTTTTACAAAGGACAGTGTCCTACATCTGATTCCCATCATCCCACCTTGGTGAGCAATGAGGGGGTCAGGCCTGGGATACCAATCCCCATTTCACAGAAGAAGAAATCGGATGAGAAAGGAAAACTAATTCGACCAACACCACAGAGCCTCAGGAGGCCTTGATGAGACCCCCCCCCAGGCCCAGATATGTCCTTGTCCCCCAACACCCTGTGTCACCGGGAACTGTGAGGAAGGCGTCAGCCCTGTGTGTGGGGACCCACAGCTTTCTGTCCAAGGTGTTACTTCTGTAGAGCAGGTTCCTGACAACTGAAAACCCCCAGAGCACTTGGCAGTGAGTGCCAGTGAGTCTGATGCCTAGTGTGTTGTGTGTCGCAACCAAGCAACCCACCTTTAAATTCAGTTTTCCAGGAGCGCCTGGGTGGCTCAGTCAGTTAAGCATCTGCCCTCAGCTCAGGTCACGATCACTGGGGTCCTGGGATGGAGTCCCATGTCAGGCTCCCTGCTCAGTGGGAAGCCTGCTTCTCCCTCTGCCTCTGTTTCTGCCCCAGCTTGTGCTCCTCCTCCCCCTCCCCCTCTCGAGTAGAATAAAACCTTTAAAAAAAAATAAGTTCAGTTTTCCTTCACACGAACTCCAATCAGTAGCTCTTAATTTATGTTAACAATTGTTGAATTGTTAACATAATAACAATTCTTTCACCTTTCTCTCTGTTTTAACATTTTCGTGATAGAATATCAGGGCAAATAGTTTTAATTTTATGTTTGACCCTTCAAATAAAAGGGATGAGTTGGCCGGCCCGC
>NW_028007026.1:0-960 GCF_054177405.1 Leptonychotes weddellii | reverse complement strand
GTCTTAAAGGGATCAAAATTTGTTTTAATGCTATAAATTTAAGTGAATTTAGTATTGGTGCAGGGTTAGGAAAATAAACCAATGTAACATAATCAAGAGCCCGTAAGTGGATCTAAATCTATAACAAATAAAGTAAAAGTATAAATGTTTCAGTAATTGCTGTTGGGGCAATTGGGTATTCATATTTTAAAAAAAAAAAGAAAAATATTATATCCTTACCTCAGATAAAGGTAGACAGACCAGTGAAGTGAGAGTAATGTGGTACTCCCAAGAGAGAACAGACAGACTGACCATATTTTATCCATGTATGTGTCTCTGAGCTGACCTCCCTTTTCAGCTGTAATTTCATGGACATGGTTGTGGTCACTGCAAGAATTTGGAACCTCAGTGGGAGCAGCCACTACATTCTGCAGGTGCTAAAAAGTCATTCTGTCTCTACTGAGCCCTGTTCTCCGTGCTGGCACCTTACATTCACAGCCCCACAAGCTGCTTTAGTACTGCTTGACCATGGAGACCTTGAAAGCTTCATGGATTCACTGAGAAAAATATGATTACAGTGTGTGGGTGTGTGGGACCCATCCATGGTTGTCCACAGTTATAGCTAATAAACCAGTAGAATGAAATAAATATTCAATGTAAAAGAAAGTAAAAGAAAGGGGTGAAAAAGCAATAAAGAATAAATTGGACACATACAAAAGAAACATCAAGGTTTTAGATTTAAACCCAAGTATATCAACAATGACATTAAATGTAAATTGCCAAGATACCCTGCATAAATGAGAGATCATCAGTTTGGATTAAAAAATACACATTATCTAACTATATGCTGCCCAGAAGAAACACACTTTTAACATAAGGAATTAAATAGACTAAAACTTGGGCGCCTGGGTGGCTCAGTCGTTAAGCGTCTGCCTTCGGCTCAGGTCATGATCCCGGGTTCCTGGGATCGAGTCCCACATC
>NW_028007025.1:0-960 GCF_054177405.1 Leptonychotes weddellii | reverse complement strand
AGAGTGTTAATAGTGTTTGGGCAACTTTCTCCCAGTGGGAGAGTTTTTCCTGCTTACTAGCTCTTAGAGGAAAGTTTATTTCCCTTCCCCTTGTCACTCCCTTCTGCAGACATGTGGAAGTGCATCCTCCCAACCTCTAGCTCATGCAAAGACCAAAGCAAAATCTTTATCATGACCTGTGGCCCTCTATTATATGCCCCTATGACCTTTTTTTTTTTTTTTTTTTAAGATTTTTAAGTAATCTCTACACCCAGTGTGGGGCTCAAACCTAAACCCAGAGATCAGGAGTTGCATGCTCTACACCAGGAGCCCCATGCCCCTATGACTTCTTTGGTCCCTTGACCTTAAGGAGCACTGGGAGGCTGGTTTTAAGGGGTCCTCTTTCTTCCTTAGCCTCGTCCCATTCTTGTTCCCATTCCACACGGGTCAGAGTTGAAGCCTCCCCAGTCCTGGCACCAGGCCTTTTCCAGGATCCATCCCATTCTGTGTACTTGGGAGACCTTCTGGGGTTGGAAAACATCAGCATCTGGGGCCCAAGAGCTCTCTGCCTCTTCAGGCCCCCCAGCCGTTTCTTCAGTTCTGCTTTTGCCGCACATTGGAGAGAGTGTCTAACCGGGGAGTGGGGTGGGTCTCTCGATCCACCAGTAACACTGCTTTCTCTCAGCAGGGGTATAAGCATGTCCACACCACACTGTGCTGTAAGCTTTGCTATGTTGTGGTTTTATTTCTTTTCTCTCAAAGTATTTTCTAATTTCCCTTGTGATACCTTTTTTGACCCATTGGTTTAAGAGTGTTTAAAAATTTTCACGTATTTTTGAGCTTTCCAGTCTTCCTTCAGTTCTTCATTTTCTAGTTTTGTTCTTTTGTGGAGAAAATAATTTGTATGATTTCACTCTTTTTCAATTTGTTGAGACTTGCTTCATGGACTAATATATGGTCTGTCCGGGAGAATGTTTCACA
>NW_028007024.1:0-960 GCF_054177405.1 Leptonychotes weddellii | reverse complement strand
TATGTTTTCAAGAGCCAATTGTGAGTTCCTTAAGGTCAGAGATTAACTTTTATTCACTTTTTTAATCCCTAACATCAAAAGCCAAGCCTAATGCCTAGATACATGGAAGGGACTAAAAAATGAGTTTAGTAAGTTTGTAAAAGAAAGTTTGGGAAATGGAATTCATTGAAATTGATTAAATGCTTTATTGTAGCTTTAACTGAGGATTTTTTGCAAAGTAAGCCACATATCATTGCCTATTTAAACTTAGCCAAAGTGATCAAAAACCTTTGTATTTTGAATATTGCATTATGACACACATATTTGTCAAATACAGATTTGTTAAATAACTTGATAATGAAATTAACATACACCAAAATTCAAAAACCACTTTAGAAATATTTATGCTTTCTAATTTTATTGAATGAGTGAGTGTTGTGTTTTTATCAAGAATATTGAACATTGAACATTGGAATTAGTTACCAAACATGAATAAACAATTATGTTATGTGGGGTGAGGATGATGTGATTTGATGCCCGTGAAGTCCATTTGTTCTAATTTCCTGAAACAGCTTTCAGGAGGTTAGTTTATTTGTATTGTTGGAAGGTTTTAAAAACTGACAATAAATTACTGTGTAATTAAACACCACCTTCTTTTGCCTTTTTAGTACAACCCAAGAAATATTTAGTTCCTTTCTTTAAGACATTTTAATTTAAATAGAAAGAATAATTATACCTTAAATATAAATGTTTATGAATGAATCAAATGCTTGGATCAAGAGAAAAAAAAAAAAACAATGAGGTCTTGGAGCTGGAATAATTCAGCAACATTCTGCAGTTTTGACAAGGGTTAGTGGGGACACATATCCAGTCTCTGTTCTACTTATTGGGCTCATGTGAAGTATTTTATTCCAGAACAGATGCATCTTTGTAATTCATACAAAGATAAGAGGCTGACATTGGCCCTAGAGATTCTGAAGA
>NW_028007023.1:0-960 GCF_054177405.1 Leptonychotes weddellii | reverse complement strand
AGCTGAAGGCAGACGCTTAACCATCTGAGCCACCCAGGCGCCCCCACTTCTATTTCTTCCAAGCTTCCTCTCTCTATTCCTTGATCCCCTTGATATTCTCCCACTAAGGTGTCTGCTTCAATAAGCCAGCATCAATTTCTGCTACTTGCAGTCAAGATGCCTGTCTTCTACAGAGGGCTCAAGCAAAAAAGAACAGTGTGGCTGTCACCCTTTGACCTAAGAGAGACTACGTCGAGCCCAAACCCAATCAGTCTTAGGCAAGTTATGGAACCACACTTTTGTTCGAAGATGGCAAAGCATAGTCATTAAAGCAAAGTCTTGATCTTCATACAGATCAAGTTGGGACTTCTGTCTGTCCACTCACTGGACGTGAGCAGGTTCCTTGAACTGCTTTATACCTCAGTTTCTTCATCTATCAAATGGGGTCGCTGTGATGGCTACAGGATAAAATGTGTGGAAAGCACTTCTCTCCGTAGATGGCACACGGCACCATGCTCCATAAATGTGAGCTCATTTGATTTTTTCATCATCTGTCAACCAAGGAATAATAATATCCACACTCACTCTCTTGAGTTATTTTTGGGAAAATGTGTGAGACAATACTTGGAGATATATAGAGAATCTACAAACATGAAACCAGAAAAAAAAAAGATAAGCCACCCTCTGGCTCAGACACAGCATTGAAGTGACTCCTATAGCAAAGCATTGTTTGTCCAGAGATTCCTCTGCTAAGGAAATGTTCAGCCAAGTAGTTGGGAGTTTTCACGGTCAGACAAAGGTGGGGGAAGGGAAGCTGCCCCAGAGACCAAGAGTTGTATTTTTGGAAAGCCTCTCTTTTTACAACTAGTTGGTGTTGATCTATTTCAGCAAGTCAAAGAAACATAAAGAGTAATACAATGAACGCCAACACATCCATTACTCAAGAAAAAAATCCTTTCCTTTTCCCCTAATTTCCCTACA
>NW_028007022.1:0-960 GCF_054177405.1 Leptonychotes weddellii | reverse complement strand
TCTGAGAGAATCTGCTTCCTGCCTCTTCTGGCTTCTAGAGGCCACCCACGCTCCTCGGATTGTGGCTGCAGCACTTTGGCTTCTGCTTCCATCGTCATCCCATCTCCTGCTCTGACTCTCGGGCCTCCCCCTCGGAAGGGCCCTTGTGATTACATTTAGGGCCCACCCAGGTAACCAGGATCCTCTTCCCTGTCTAATGGTCTTCAATTCAATCATATCTGCAAAGTTCCTTTTGCCACATAAGGTGATGTATTCACTGGTTCTGGGGATCAGGATGTGGGCATCGCTGGGGACTGTAATTCAGTCTGCCATACTTACATACACCTACATACAAGTCCTTTTAGGTTATTTACCACACATCATGCATAATACCATGTCATATGTGTGTAAGTCACATGTAGTTATACGTAACATTATATATGTTAATATATGTACGACATAACAGTGGTCCATATGAAAACTCCCTAGGTAGCCTATAAAAGCCATAGTCCTTACAATGATCTTATAAGTAGGGTGAGCATACAATTTTCCATGTATAGCAAGATACTTCAGAGTGCAAACAGACTCCATTAATAATTACAGAATACCAGACCTCTAGTTACCCTGCTTCTAAGGCCCTATATGATATCTGCCTCTTCATTTCATTTTCTCTCTCTCCCCCTCCCTCACTCCCCTCTGGCCACACAGGCCCTTCAGTGGTCCCACAATACACCAGGCACCCTCCTACCACAGGGCCTTTGCACTTGCTGTCCCCTGCATGGAAGGTACTTTGTCCACACAGCCCTGACCCTCATTTTCCTTCAATGTCCCCTCACTGGAGAAGTCTTTCTTGGCACCGTATCAAAAATCACACTCCACCCAACCAATAAATCCTCTCTCCCTCCCTGCTTTAATCTGCTCTTTTTTTTTTTTTTTTAAGATTTTATTTATTTTACAGAGAGAGAGATAGCGAAAGCAGGA
>NW_028007021.1:0-12044 GCF_054177405.1 Leptonychotes weddellii | reverse complement strand
ACCCCCCTCTCCAGCAACCCTCAGTTTGTTTCCTGTGATTAAGAATTCCTCATATCAGTGAGGTCATATGATACGTGTCTTTCTCTGTTTGACTTATTTTGCTCAACATAATACCCTCCAGTTCCATCCACGTCGTTGCAGGATGTGAGGGCGATCTGGCTGCGACATCTGTCACCCCATTGATCGCCAGGGTTGATCCTGGCTGGCTAGGCGGGTGTCCCCTTCCTCCCTCACCGCTCCACGTGCGTCCCTCCCGAAGCTGCGCGCTCGGTCGAAGAGGACGACCTTCCCCGATAGAGGAGGACCGTTCTTCGGTCAAGGGTATAGGAGTAGCTGCGCTCCCCTGCTAGAACCTCCAAACAAGCTCTCAAGAGTCACTTTTTGAGTGAGGTCTTCCTTGAAATCCAATTAATGTAGGCTTTTAGTCCTCCGTCCAAACCCTATTTATTCTCCCTGATGGTCAGTTTCATTTGAACCCACAGCCTGGTGCATTTCCCACCCTTCTCTGCCCTGTTCTAGGTCTCTTAAAACTGACATCAACAGCCTCCATCACACGGGTCCCTTCCCTTTGTGTCTGGCCAAAGAGAGGCTCCATTAGAGGACCGCAGGGCAGGGCATCTGCTGCCCTCTTGCTCACTGCGGGTTCTCTGGAGTTACTGCCTCATCATACGCCCACAGCCCGCACCGGGCAGCCCGTCTCCCGCGCCGGCCCTTGTAAGCTCCTGCATCTTCTCATCCTTCCAGCCTGGGGATGGAAAAGGCTTCACAGTGTCGCAGTCCCGGGCACCTCAGCGTACCTCACTGGCCCCCTTCACCCGGCCCAAACCTCTGACAATGGCACGTTCATTAAATGCTATTCAAAATACTAGCAAGTAGGCCTCTGTTTTCCGTTTGGACCTGACTGATACACTAGAGCATATCACATCACCTTGCTGAAAATTTTTACTGTGCCTATCACCACGTGCAATGATTTTATTCACTCCTCTGTGTTGTTTGACCTGATAAAGTTAAACAACAGAGAAGCAACTTTTTAGGTCAATCATCAACGTATCCCTAGGGCTTTACACTTAGTAATAAGTACCATATATATTTCTGGATTCTAACACATTTCTGGTTGGATAAAACATAAAATGATGCCATTATTGTAATAAAGGTATTTATGAGTTGCTGAAAGATAAGTAGGAATTGGCTCATCGAGGGTAGAGCAAGTTATGCTATGAAGCCAGGGTTTTATCACTGAAGGTTTCGAAGTGAAGAAATGAAGGGATTACATGTGGAGTTTAGAAGTACAACTGAGAGCAATGTGAGGTACGGACTGAAGAAGAGAAGAGGGATGGCAGTTAGGAGAAGAACGTAATTGTTCTAGGCACACACACAACATGGAATTCAAAGTAGATGATTATAACAGGAACAGAGACAAGGAAATAAATTTGGGAGAAAGACCCAAAGGAGTGTGTAGGGTAGGGCAGTGAGGGAGAAAGAAAGAAAGGAAAAGGGACGAAAGCCACGTGGAGTGTTGTCTAGTTCACGAGCCTCGAGTGGGAGGGTGTGAGCCCCCGCAGCACGCAGTGACATGAGGGACCCAGGCCACGTATGGTTTTAAAAGTCTGCTTTTTACTGTTTGGGAAGTGATGCTCAGAGTCCAATACAAGAAGTTCCAATAAGTCTGTAATTACACCTCTACTGTGGGAGAGGTTAAGATAGGGTGACTATTTTAATCTGAAATAAAATAACATACCAAAAAATATCCAAGTCAAACTGCTTGCTTTTTAAAAAGTAGTAGTCACATTTCTGTAAATTTATATAAGGAAATAACAAAATATAAAAGCTGATTAAGTATAATTGTAAATCACCTTTAATATAGTAGTAAAAATAGGAAATAATCTAAAAGGTCAACATAAACAAAATGCTGAAACATAGTTTTTATTGTTAGCTGTTTTAAATAAATAAAACTAGTATGAAGACAGATTAATACAGAAATATGTTTATAACTTAATGGTTAACAGAAAATAAGTCATAATAATTTCATTATTCCCACTAAACCATTACTAATAGCTCTATTAAAATTATAAATTTATGAAGACAAAGATCAAGTGACACTACACAGAAATGATAAGTTTGAATTATTAAACAAAAAAAAACCCTTGTAAACTTTTTTTCTTCACAGTGCCTTTAACAATGCTGTTTAAGCTTTAGGGGAAAATTTAATATTTTCACATTTTATTATGAAATATAACCCATGGAGAGAAAAAACAAGACATAAATATACAATATGATGAACATTTGCATAGAAACCTGTCTAGAAACAGTGTAGGCCATAACACAGAAAATTGGCATTCCCCCAAAATTCCTCCCGTGCCCCTCCAATCACACTCCCTTCCGCCCCTCCAGAAGCCAACACTCTTCTTTCGTGTGCTACTCATTTCCTTGGATTGCATTATAGTTTTAGCACTCATGAATAAATCTAACAGAGGTTAGCTATGCCTCAATTACGTGGATTCTGGGGTGGTTCACTTCTCTCCGAGAAGCTGTGTTTATAAAATGTATCCATATGATTGTGATCCCCACTCATTCATTCACTGTCATTCCTGTAAAGCATTCCATTGTATGAACAGATCACTGTTTCTTCATGTGTTTTACCATTAATGGACATTTGGGTTGTCTCTGGTTTGGGGCTACTAGGAAATATGCAAAGATGAAATTTCCCTAAGAGTCAAATGCTAGTCACACAGTGAGTGTGTGCACCGCACATTTACTGCACGGCCAAGCTGTGTTCCAAAGTGGCTGGATCTCCACTCAGGCAGGCAGGCTGTGGCTGGCTGCTCCTGGGGGGGAGCTCTGCACCCTTCAACACCTAGTTGGGTCATGACTGTTTATTTTCTGCCAATTTCACAGTTGTGCAGTAGGATCTCATTCTGTTTTTAATTTCCATTTCTCCGATTACAAAAAGTTTGAACATATTTTCACATATGCACTGATCATCTGGAATTACTCTTCTGTGAAGTACACTTGTTCAAATCTTTTCCCATTTTTAAAAATTGTTTTGGCTTTTTAAAAAAATGTTTTTTATAGGTTCTTTATATGTTCTGGGTACTAGTCTTTTGTTGGTTATATCCACTACAAATAATTTTCTCATTCTGTGGATTATCTTTTCTCTCTCTGCATTGTCTTGATAAACAGAAGTACTTAATTTAGTAGAAAAAAATATCAGTCATTTTTTATTAAGGTTAGTGATTTTTGTGTTTTGGGAAATGATTTTTCTGATCCTAAAGACATGATGATATTTTCCCACATTATATTCTAAAATATTTACAGTTTTTCTTTATGTGTTTATGTCTATAACACATCTGGAGGTGATTTTTTTGACTGGGTCCAATTTCATTGTTTTTCTATATGGCTTGGCATTCCAGTATTACCTCTCTGACAATATTTGTTTTACGTATTTAAAACCTATGTTATTTATTAAGTATTCACAAATTTAGTAATAATATATAATCTTCTTTCATAGATTTATCCTTTTATCATCATGTAATGCCCTCTGTGTATATGGTGAGACTTCTTGCCTTCAATTGTGTTTGTCGATATCGGCTTTTTTTAATCATTATTTTTCTTGGTTTTTGGATTTAAAATTAAAACAAATGTTGAGGGTTTGCATGTCTGAGCAGAATAAATTTCAGAATCTAAAAGATCTTATTAAAAACAACTCTACCTACCAAACAATTCACTTTCACTGCATAAAGTATAAAGTTACACAAGGACTTTATTACTAAAATCACCTCATTAATAAAATCATCTCAAGATGTTTAAATACTCTAACCTGTAACCTAATTATTTCTGACCACTCACAAAGACACTGTATCACTATCAAAGAGCTCCTTGCTTGAGTCTTCCTGGGATTCCCAAAAGTTTGAATGTACAACAGCAAATCTTAAGTATAAAGAAAGCAAAAGAAATTAACAATATTGCATAAACTATTACTGAACTATACATTCGATCCTCAACAATCCATGTAGAAGGAAAGTTATCTTATCTAGGCACTGCCTTATCAATGCTAGTATTCAAGCACTTCCCTGAGGTGTTACCATACAAACACGAACAGGCAAGCATTTTACCAGCTACTGCCATTCCGACGCTAACACTCAGGAATCTCTAACTTCCACATGCATCAGAATCACCTAGAAAGCTTGTGACAGATGTAGATATCTGCTTCCCATACCTTGATTTATTTTTGAAAAAAATCTTTGGGTAATTTTGGTACACATCAGAGTTTTAAAACCACTGCCATAATTTTAAGAGGAAGAAAAAGAAGGTGACGTGGGATATTATGTCAAAAAATGTTATTTAACATACAAGTGGGTTTTTTTTTGAGGTGATAAGAATAAAATGAAGATAAAAACCAAGAGATGCAGAGTTTTACAGAAATAACAGAAACTACAGAAATTACCAGGAAATCATATTTCAGAATCTGTGTTTTAAAAAAATTCTATCAGAAAACAATATAATACTCTAACTGGTCTTTGGTTTTGTATTATCTTCATGATATAATTTATGAAATTATGAGACATCTATAATTCACAATTTAATTAGAATCTTCTTTTTCAGTGCTAAAATGATTGACAAAATCATGCATATAATAAAAGCAATGCTAAATGTGAAATTAGAGAAGTATTTTACAGTGAAAATTAATTTAAAATGCTAAACAAATTAGAAATGAAGAACACAGGTAGAAATGTTAAGTCTCCACTAGTTTATCAGCAAGCAATCTTTACCTGTCATCTACAAGTAAAATTGCATGAGTAAAGTAAGACATCAAAAAGAGAAGAAAACACCCACTGCTCACTTCACTGACTGCTGAGAAAGTAAATAACCTTCTCTCATATAATGAACATTCATGTCCCAGTCAATCTCCTTTGTTAAACATAAACTCGTAGTATCTTCGTTCTGGAAATAAGTGGTTTTACGAAGTACCTCGTGTGTTTTATTTGCTTCTTTCTAGTATTCCACTTTATACTCAAATGAAGTTCATTTAATATGTTAATTTTGTCTTGTAACTAGTGTTATATTTTATACTGCCTTCCAATTCAAAGAATGATTTACATGTCTTTTTGAGTAGTATGTGCTCTCAAAATTTTGGAGTGATGGCCTTGTGTAATATAGACAAAAACCACCGTATATGATGGTCACATTAGACTGAGTTCTGTTCAAAAAGCAAGCTCAGTCTCGCTTCGTTCGTCTAACAGACGATAACAGCACAAAGGTAATTCTAAATTATTTACTGTATGATGGCATAAGATGAAATTTAGCAAATTTCTAGTTAATAAGTATATACCGAGCAATGATAATGACCCCATAAAATTCAAAAAATAAATTTATTTCTGTCCTCTACTCAAAGATATGACTCCTGCTGCCACATTGAAGTTGAGCTATTCCACTTTGCTCTCTAAGCCCCGCTAAGCCCACAGCTCTTCTGACACTACTCCTCTAGCCCAGGTTATGCAAAACTCTCCCAGAAACCTGATGCTCCTTCCAGCCCCAGCTTGGAGAGTAACCGCTACCCCTGCATCTTTAAAGTTCTACCTCAAGTCCAACATCACCTTGAAGGCGATATCTCAACCACACCCCCTGAGACCCAAGCCATCTGTAACTCCGTTTCCTTAATATCATCTCCTTTTTACTCTCTTTCCTGTGGCTTATCAGACCTCTTGCTCCCTAACTGTTCCATGGCTGCATCTCCCCTGTCTCTAAACTCTGTGGGCAGAGGCCATGTTTCTGGGAGAGCAAAATAGGAGGCAGAAAATATTTTTGAGATTTGTCAGTTTCATCACATACTCCCCATGGGGTCTGTTGTCAGGAGTAAAATAACTGCTTAATAACTTCATCAAACAGTACAATGCATAACAAACTGAATGTTACAATTACGTGGTAAAATGAGAGAATCTGACAACTGTATTATTATCCAAAATTTTATAAATGCAAAAACATTTTAGTACTAAAATTTTTGCGCTTCTCAGAGATTGAACCCTATTGTTTCACTTGAAAGAGGTATGCTTAACTATTTCAAAATTCTTGGAATTAATGATACAAACATTTAAACTTTTTTACTTTATCTTAGGTCTTTATTAAGTGAAAATATAAATTCATTTAATAGACAGCTAAACTACCAGGTTCTGGTTTCACTGTTTGGTTTTCCAGGCTTTCTTCATCATTATCTGTGCTCTGAAGTGATCTATATAATCACAGATCATCAAAATAGTTACAAAGTTGACCTGTGTAAGTGTTTTGTTTGTTACATCTGTGGCATATTTCCTAAGTTTTCAAGTACATTTTGTCAAATTTTATATCCTTTAACAAAAAACTAAGTCAGAAAAAAAACCTAAAAGTAAAATCTAGCCAATTAAATAAAGCAAAGCAAAAGAATATTTAGTGCTCTATTATATGAAAAGGATTTTTATCTAATTTAAGATTGTAGAAAGAGAGAAGAAAAAAACAATCAGAAGACTGAATGATAATGATACTAATTTACTGATGTTGCTATTAGAAAGCCCTTTAAAACTGAAGATTCAGAGGGGAGGGGGGTGGGGGGGATGGGGTAGCCGGGTGATGGGTATTAAGGAGGGCAGGTGTTGTCACGAGCACTGGGTGTTATATGCAACTAATGAATCATTGAACACTATATCAAAAATTAATGATGTACTATACAGTGGCTAACTGAACATAATAAAAAAATAAAATAAAACTGAAGATTATTTGCCTTATTCAACTTTTGAAAACAGAAATTCAAAGACATTGAATCCATGAATTAACTCATCCTAAACAGCCTTAGAACTCTTCTATTATAAGGAAAAGACAGATGAAAGCCAGAGAGCGCTCAGACCCCTTAGAGCTAGAATCAAAAGTCAGAAAAAACAACTGCTAATAAAACAATTCATATACTTAATTTACAAAAGGGTAAAACTATACCTAGTCTAGACTATACAAATGTAAACTCATCAATAACTGATTCAAAACAATACATCATTAGGCTCCTGTTAGGGTAAGTAGCTCTAACTGACTCACACCTATTCTTTGCATTTCCTCCCAGAGAACTGCCAACCCCTTTACTGTAATATTAATACAAAGGCTGAAATTAAGCCAGCTTTTTTTCTTTTAGATCTTCAGATTCACGCAGTCTTTTCAAACACTGCTTCAAATAAGCTAGAGATATATCTAAATGATAGTAAAACTAAGTAATAGGCGTTCACTTAGGTATCATGAAAAGAAGTGAATTTTCATAAATATAAACCATGAAATTACAGTTCATTACATACCACAGCATTCAGGACATTTTGGATGTTTCAGTATATTCATTCCATACCCTGGAAAGCAGCGATTAATCCAAACCATTTGGAGAGTACCTTCAATATAGTATATTTCAGGCAATGGCTCTGCACGTCTGCCTAGAACTTCTACTTGTTGATTAAAAAATCTCTCTATAAGATTTTTAGCCTAAAATTGAAATATGAGAAAATTATTATCAGAAATAAATGTAATTATAGAACAAATAACGGTGCTTATGTACTTAGAAGCAGTGAAAACAAATTTTTGAGGTCCTTACTTATATTCAATGGATATAAAACATGTAAAATTAAAAGATGTCACCTATAAACATCAAATTTCCAAATGTACTTCAAATACAACACAAAGAAACCATTCAGATGCATAACCAACATTTTGGTCCCTTTGGATTTTGATAATATATGGATGGGCATATGAGCAAAATCAAAATAGCTCTTTGAAATTAAACATACTCTAAGAAATGTACTCCATGTGCTTAAAAACATGTTATTTTAAGTAACTTTAAAAGCATATCCCTTAAAAAGGAATACCTTCCACTCTTTCCACAAAGAAAAATTAGGTTTAAAAACAAGAGGAAATGGGGCGCCTGGGTGGCTCAAGTCATTAAGCGTCTGCCTTCGGCTCAAATCATGATCCCAGGATCCTGGGACTGAGCCCCGCATCTGGCTCCCTGCTCAGCGGGAAGCCTGCTTCTCCCTCTCCCACTCCTTCTGCTTGTGTTCCCTCTCTCGCTGTCTCTGTCAGATAAATAAAATCTTTAAAAAAAAAAAAATTTAAAAAATTAAAAAAAAAACAAGAGGAAATACAGCAAATGTTAAAATTCCCAGCTCTGTGCTCCCAAAATTAAATTTATAAAATAATTAAGGCATCATTCTGATCTAGAACTAATTACCTTTCTACTTGTAATAATTATTCTGGCTTGACTCCTAAAATTAACAAGAGGCTTATGATTTTCAGTGTTAAAGCATGAGGTAAGGCCACGAGTTCAAACCCTCTACAAGCCAGTTAGTTCTCCTCAATTTTACCGTTCTAACTTCTAATGCAGTGAGGAACATTAATGAATGGACTAATGCCGATCTGTAGCCACTAAAGGTATACTTCAACTTACTGATTTCTTCAAATGTCTTGCAAATTACATTCCTTGCATGAAAATTATAAGTAAATTATAAGTGCAAATGTTCTACAATATATTGCATTTAAAGTAAATATACAACTCTTATTCTATTAGTCAATTACTCACCACCTTTTTATAGTTTAAATGGTTTGCTTTTGCTTTTGATTAATCTTGGTAAATTTGTTGGCATTTATTTGGACAAACACATAAATTTTGGTTAAGAAACTACTTAAGAATTAATTTGATATAAATCTGCTCTCTAGTTAACCATATTTAAATGCCAGGCCATAATTAAAAGTTTCAGGAGACACATTCATAATCACTTAGCTTCCCCCAAAATAAATAAATAAATAAATAAATGATGCTGGCTATGGGAAAACCTGATAGGAACAAAAATGATCATATAAATCAGATTCCTGTTTTTTATTTCCCCTCTAAAGAGAATAAGGATAGATCTCTTCTTTGACGAAAATAAAAAGAAGGCAAAAAATTGCTAAATCATTCAATTTTTTACATTTAGTATGTTTATGGTTGACATGGGGTTAATTATTTGTACCAAAGGGTGAAACTGACAAATTCTCTGAGTTGGGTAAGAATTACGGATTTTAGTGTAAAACATTTTTGACCAATTTGGATGATATAAGAACAAATCATAATTACAGAAACTCTCCATAAATTATCTGGTCTAAGATATAAAGAATTAATCTGACTGAATAAACATCAGAGTTCCTGGCCCATGCTACTCCTCCCTTCACCACCCCCCAGAATACTTCAAAGAATGATTAAGTATCTATGGAAGGAATACATTCTACAATGACTGGTCATTAATCAGAGGACCGGAACAAGAAGCCATTACCACCTCAACAATGAGCAGCCTGTAAATTATATGAATTCTGTAAGAGACAGGTTGAATAGCTTATTTTATTTTTATTTATTTTTTTTTAAAGATTTTATTTATTTATTTGACAGAGAGAGAGACAGCGAGAGCAGGAATACAAGCAGGGGGAGTGGAAGAGGGAGAAGCAGGCTTCCCGCCGAGCAGGGAGCCCAATGTGGGACTCGATCCCAGGACCCTGGGATCATGACCTGAGCTGAAGGCAGACGCTTAACGACTGAGCCGCCCAGGCGCCCGAATAGCTTATTTTAAATACCACAATCTGCTCCACTGACCATGCCAAGTTAGGTAATGAAGAAAGGTGACTGGAAAGGCTTTTATATTTGTCGCACATTTGTCCAACAAGCTTAGAAGATGATAACTACTTAACATCATGGGAGTTCTACAACAGGCAACAGATATCATACGCTATGCAAGACCACAGTCCAACCAGAGGTCCACTATCCACTGGGGGAGAGCTAATATCTACCAGGTAGGTGTTACAGATATTACAGCCATAAGTTAGAGTCCTCTAGAAATCTTTAGTTAGCACCTATATTTGGAAATCTCTGGGGAAAGTAACTATGGTCATCAAATGTGGATGGAATTAAGAAACAAGGAGACAGAAGCTTAAAGGTATCTTGGATGAAATGGAAACAACTGTGAGTTTGCAAAGAAAAGACCAGTGATACTGGTGCTCGGGGAGCAAAAGAAAGAAAGGATATCACATCTCATAAGAGAAGGTCCCAAACGAGAACTATAAAAAATGATTGAAAAGAAACATAAAGCTGTCATTCTCATGGTGGGAACACTGTAACGTGGATACTATACACACATGCCAGTGAACTGGGCACAGAACTATGAGATAAAGCTCGGTTTCTTTCTTTCTTTCCTATTTTCCTTTCTTTTTTTTTTTTTTTTTGATAAAGCTCAGTTTCGAAGCAGAACCAAAGGCAGGAGGAGGAAAATAAAAGCTTATGTAACAGGGCGGAGCAAGATGGCGGAGGAGTAGGAGACCTGGATTTCGTCTCCTCTCAGGAATTCAGCTGGATAGGGATCAAACCATTCTGAACACCAACAAACTCAACAGGAGATCGAAGAAAAGAAGAGCAACAACTCTCTCATCAGAAAAGCGACCACTTTCTGGAAGGTAGGACGTGCGGAGAAGAAGTGAATCCGAGGCAATATTCGGGAGGACAGATGGCAGGGGAGGGGCCTCCATCAGCCACTTCTGGCAAGTGATAGAGCCACGGAGCACAAAATCGGAACTTTTAAAAGTCTGCTCCACTGTCACTCTGGTGGCTAAGCTGGGGGTGGAACCCTCGCGGGACAGTGTGGTCTCAGGACCCTCGGGGTCACAGAAAGACCGGGGGTGCCTGAGTGCGGCAGAGCTCCCAGGTAACGGAGCAGGGAAGCCGGCTGCAGAGGCGGAGCCCAGGCGCGGGCTCTCAGCTCGGGGTTGCCATAAACTGTAATCCGCGGCCCAGTCGGGCCCCTGCTCCTCCAGCAGGGACCCAACAAGCGGCAGACCCGGGGAGACTCACCTTCCTCCCCCGGGAGGAGCCGCGTGGGAGTGCACCGCAGGGATCTGCTGGGTTTGGAGACTCCACCCGGGGTCGAGTGCCGGAGATAGAAACGCTCGGTCACAGGCCGGGCGAGCACGGAGTGCGGCCGGAGACCGGGGAGACGGGAGTGACTGACGGCTTTTCTCTGGGGGCTCACTGAGGAGCGGGGCCCGAGTTCTGGGCTCCTCCGGGGCGGAGATTGGGAGGCCGCCATTTTCACTCTCCGCCTCCAAAGCTGTACGGAAAGCTCGCAGGGAACAAAAGCCTGGAGAGCAAACCCGAGCAGATTACTTAGCCGGGAGGTGGCAAGGGCGGGGCAATTCCGCCTCCGGCAGAGACATTTGGAAACCACGGCAACAGGCCCCTCCCCAGAAGATCAGCGAGAACAGCCAGCCAAGACCAAGTTTACCGATCAATGAGAGCGGCAGAACTCCAGCGCTAGGGGAATACTGCACATAGAATTCATGGCTTTTTTACGATGATTCTTTAGTCTTTCATATTTAATTTTTTTTTAACTTTTTCTTCTTTTTTTTAATTTTTCTTTTTCCCTTTTTCAACCAACAATCTTATCAATCCTTTTTTTAAAAAAAAACATTTTTATTTTTCATTTTTAGAGTCATATTCTATCCCTTCATAGTAGTTACCCGTATTTTTGGCATATATATATATAAGTTGTTCTCTCTTTAAAATTTTGAGATAGTTTCTTCTAACAAATCAAAATATACCCTAAATCTCCAGTATATGGTTTTTTTCTACTCCCCTGCCTGATCACATTCTCTCCCTTTTTTTTTCTTTTTTCTTTTTTTAAATCGTCTTTCTTTTTTCAAACAACTTCTTTTTTTTTTAAAGATTTTATTTATTTATTTGAGAGAGAGAATGAGATAGAGTGAGCATGAGAGGGGGGAGGGTCAGAGGGAGAAGCAGACTCCCTGCTGAGCAGGGAGCCCGATGCGGGACTCGATCCTGAGACTCCAGGATCATGACCTGAGCTGAAGGCAGTCGCTTAACCAACTGAGCCACCCAGGTGCCCCTTCAAACAACTTCTTATCGATTCCTTTTATAAAATTTTTTATAATTTCCATCTTTACAGTCATATTCCATCCCTTCATCATATCAACCATTATTTTTGTACATATATAAGTTTTTCTTTCCTTAA
>NW_028007020.1:0-960 GCF_054177405.1 Leptonychotes weddellii | reverse complement strand
ACGCCAGTGAATCACAAATACTTTAGAATCATACCTGCAGCTATAAAAACAAAACAAAACAAAAAAGACTGCTAGGAACATCCCACAAGTAACCAATTAAATCAGAGTCGCTTGAGAGTGAGAGTGTGGCCTCACTAACTTCCAAAAACTCTAATAAAATTTAAAAATAAAAAAACAAGAAAAAACATTTAAAGTTCCATAGGTGATTCTAATGTGCCGCTTAGAAATAACCACTTGCTTAGGCTAGTTTTTCTTGGTATATAAAATACAGTTGATAAAAGCTCCAATTTCTACAAAGTGAAAAAAAAAATCTGATAGCATCCTGTTTGGGGGCATTTCAAGAAGATTAATCAAAGGCCTATTTCTAGCAATGACTCCAGATAAAGTTAATTAGTATATCAGGACCCACAAAACGGAGGCCGACCCGTATCACAAACCTAAAGCTAAGTCAGCCGCACTATGAGTAACACCTGGGAGGGAAAGCTATCCGCCCTACGCCACACCCACCACGCGCATCCTCCAACGCAGCGGGAGCTGCTTGACTTGCCCTAGAAAACAGGACGGCTAGCCTATAAGGCAACGCCAATGCCGACCTCCTAGCCAATCATGCCCTGCTTCCGGGTTGCTGCTTCCGCCCGGGTATAAAACGCCGTCTTGCCCACCATTCCCTCAGGAGAGCGTTGTGCTGCTTGTGAGGTGCTGTGCTTTCCCCCAGCTCTGGGTTCTTTTCCCAGAGTAAGGACATCAAACTCGTTGCCACGTTGTTTTAGTTGTGTCCTTTGACCGTTTTAGCAACAAAATGGGACCCCAAAACAGCAGTTGAAGACTCTGGGGCGGCTGAAGGTGCCTATGGAGCTCTTTTGGCTCACTGCCTTTCCTGCCGCTCTCCGGAATCTGCAGGGAGTTTTTCTTTTTTTTTTTTTTTAAAGATTTTATTTATTTATTTGACAGAGAGAGACA
>NW_028007019.1:0-960 GCF_054177405.1 Leptonychotes weddellii | reverse complement strand
ATCAAAATGAAAAAGCATTTGGGATGAGAAAATATTTGCAGATCTTGTAACTGATAAGAAGTTTATAATTAAGATATACAAGGAACTCTTATGACTCTAACCAGAGGGGGGAAAAAAAAATCAATTTTAAAGATGGGGAGAACTGAATAAACTTTTCCAAAGACCTGCAGATGGTTGATGTGACATGAAAAGTTCACCAACATCACTAGTCAGAAATGCAAATCAAAAATCACAATGAGGTATCATCTCACATCCATTAGCATGGCTAGCATCAGAGATACCAAATGCTGGCAAAGACGTAGAGAAAAGGGAACCCTGCTGCGCTGTTGGTGGGAATGTGAACTGGTGCAGCCACAGTGAAAAACGGTATAGAGATTCCTTAATTCAAAGTAGAACTACTCTGTGACCCAGCAACCCCACTGCTGTGTATATCCAAAGGAAATGAAGTCAAGTTCTTGTAGAGATATCTGTACCGCCATGTTTATTCCAGCACTACTCACAATAACCAAGATGTGGTAATAACCAAAAGGTCCATCAACAGATATATGGATGAAAATGCAGTACATACCACCCTCCCCCCACCCCCACCACATACACACACTACAGTATTATTCAGACATGACAAAGAAGGAAATCCTGCCCTGACAACAAATGAACCTCAAGGACATTAAGCTAAGTGCTATAAAAGACAAAGACTAACACTTTATAAATTTACCTATATGGAATCTAAAAAAAAAAAAAAAAAGCTGATCTCAGATACAGTAGAATGGTGGATACCAGAAGTCTAGCGATGGGGGAAGTGGATAAATATTGGTCAAAGAGTACAAGCTTCCAGTTGTAAAATTAACAAGGCCTGGGCTATCTAATGTATAGTATGGGGATTATAGCCAATACTGTATCATATATTTCAATATTGCTTAGAGAATGGATCTTGAATGATCTTACCACAAAAAAAAAAAA
>NW_028007018.1:0-960 GCF_054177405.1 Leptonychotes weddellii | reverse complement strand
TCTACAGTAAAAAAAAAAAAAAGAAATCAGTGTTCTAATCACAATGGATTATATGGATCTACAGTTCTAGAAACCAATGAGGCTAATATTCTTTTTTTTAATTTTTTTTATTGAGATATAATTGACATAAAACATTATATTAGCTTCAGGTATACAACATAATGATTCAATACTTGTGTACATTGCTAAAAAAAAAAAAATCACCCCAATAAGTCTAGTTAACATCCATCACCATATACAACTTCTTCCCTTGTGATGAGAACTTTTAGTATCTATTCTCTTAGCAACCTTCAAATATCCAATATTATTAACTATACTTACCATGCTATATATTACATCCCATGATATTTATTTTATTACTGGAAATTTGTACCTTTTGAATTCCTTCACCCATTTCATTCACCTCCACACTCCCTCACATTCTTGATTTAATATGCATATTTCTGCAGAACTAGAAGACTAGACACTCAAGATGACCACAGGACATTTGCTCATTGGTCAACCGAAGAACATTACAAATGTGCTTCTCTAAATCTTTTCAGAGAGGGAGGTATGACTTTACTATTGGTAGAATTTTAGCAGTGAGGAAAATGTGAGGTTGGCTGCTCCCGCTTGCAACATTGTTTGGTATCTCAAGGAGACATGGGAGTTCAGGGAGTCAAGATTAAAGTATCAGCTAAAATACCCAGAAGAACAATATATCCCTGTTCTTAGTTTTTGCTGAGACAGTTATTTATCCAATATCTCTTTGGCCTAAAAACAAAACCATTAATTATAAAGACTAACTTTTTAGAGCAAAGAGCAGGGTTAATATGCCATCCCAACAGCTGTGTATGTCTGTGTAGATTTCTGATTCCTATGCCTCTGGAAATATCTTGAGAACTAACTCATGCCCATAGTATCATATGATCTCACTGATATGAAGAATTCTTAATCTCAGGAAACAAACTGAGCGTTGCT
>NW_028007017.1:0-960 GCF_054177405.1 Leptonychotes weddellii | reverse complement strand
CTGTGGCTAGGACTTCCAATACTATGTTGAATAGCAGTGGTGATAGTGGGCATCCCTGCCATGTTCCTGACCTTAGGGGGAAAGCTCTCAGTTTTTCCCCATTGAGAATGATATTTGCTGTGGGTTTTTCAGAGATGGCTTTTATGATATTGAGCTACGTACCCTCTATGCCTATACTCTGAAGAGTTTTGATCAAGAAAGGATGCTGTACTTTGTCAAATGCTTTTTCTGCATCTATTGAGAGGATCATATGGTTATTTTCTTTCTTTTATTAATGTATTGATCACATTGATTGATTTGTGGATGTTGAACCAACCTTGCAGCCCAGGGATAAATCCCACTTGGTCATGGTGAATAATCCTTTTAATGTACTGTTGGATCCTATTGGCTAGTATTTTGGTGAGAATTTTTGCTTCCATGTTCATCAGGGATATTGGTCTCTAATTCTCCTTTTTGATGGGATCTTTGTCTTGTTTGGGGATCAAGGTAATGGTGGCCTCATAAAACGAGTTTGGAAGCCTTCCTACCATTTCTATTTTTGGAACAGTTTCAGAAGAATGGATATTAATTCTTCTTGAAATGTTTGGTAGAATTCCCCTGGGAAGCCATCTGGCCCTGGGCTTTTGTTTGTTGGGAGATTTTTGATGACTGCTTCAATTTCCTTAGTGGTGATAGGTCTTTTCAGGTTTTCTATTTCTTCCTGGTTCAGTTTTGATAGTTGATACATCTCTAGGAATGCATCCATTTCTTCCAGGTTATCCAATTTGCTGGCATAGAGTTGCTCATAATATGTTCTTATAATTGTTTGTATTTCTTTGGTGTTGGTTGTGATCTCTCCTCTTTCATTCATGATTTTGTTGATTTGGGTCATTTCTCTTCTCTTTTTGATAAGTCTGGCCAGGGGTTTATCAATCTTGTTAATTCTTTCAAAGAACCAGCTCCTAGTTTCGTTGATCTGTT
>NW_028007016.1:0-960 GCF_054177405.1 Leptonychotes weddellii | reverse complement strand
GCTCAGGCCACACCTGCTTGTTGCCCGGAGCCTGCTGGGAGGGTAAAGGCAGCTCACAGAGCACACCCCACTGCTGGACAGCCCAGGGCAGGGACAGACAGGACAGGGTGATGGGGCGGGGGTCAGCATGGGGTCCCATGCCCTCCGATGCTTCCTTCTCTCTCCTGCCCCAAACCTGACCTTGCTCTCTGGGTCTCTGAGGCCTCAGCCCCTAGATCTGAAGAGTAGAGGTCAGTGGGACTCCCCAGCTGACCAGAGAAAGAGGCCCCGAGCCTGAACTTTGGGTGGCTTGGTAGCTGGCTGAACCTAAGAATAAAGCATTTAACAGCCTGAATGTGCTTTGTGTCCAGACCATCCAGTTCTGGGGTCTACAGATTGCAGGGGTGGGGGTGGGGTGCCATCAGACTCCTCAGTGTGTCCTCTTCAAGTTCCTCCTGGATAAATGTCAGAAAGAATCCAGAAAATCCAAACGAAAATACTGCTGGAAATCCCAGGGTCAATGACCCAATGCACTCTTCTTGCAGAGGAGTCTTTCCCTCTGGGGGACAGGCCCACACAGACGAGAGGGTGGCAGGAGCCTGGGTCACCCCTGACAGGGACAGACACTGGCCAGCCTGGCAGGCGGCTCCCTGCACACTGAGCCGCACGGCCCTGTCTGTCCTGGCGTCGCCTGCTCACACCCTAGAGAGCTCAGGGGTGGGGTCCAGTCTTCCTACAGCTGCCCCGGGGCTCAGCACTGAGGTAGGGTACACTGGCCCATAAGACAGGAGAGAGCCTGTCCCCTCCCTGTCACCGCACTCAGGACTCTCAACACCACAGACACAAGTGGGCTCATTTGACAGGCAAATAGGGTGAGCAGAATGGTCTATTTGCATTCGTGCGCTGAGCTGTGAGGACGACCATCTCTCGGGCTCGTGCGCCTGATGTGTCTCTTCTCTGCGCGTCCGGTGCTCACGCCCT
>NW_028007015.1:0-960 GCF_054177405.1 Leptonychotes weddellii | reverse complement strand
ACCCAAAGACACCCCCAGATTGAAAGTGAGGGGGTGGAAAACCATTTACCATGCTAATGGACACCAAAAGAAAGCTGGGGTGGCAATCCTTATATCAGACAAATTAGATTTTAAACCAAAGACTGTAATAAGAGATGAGGAAGGACACTATATCCTACTTAAAGGGTCTATCCAACAAGAAGATCTAACAATTGTAAATCTCTATGCCCCTAACATGGGAGCAGCCAATTAGATAAGGCAGTTAGTAACAAAAGCAAAGAAACACATCGACAACAATACAATAATAGTGGGGGAGTTTAATACCCCCGTCACTGAAATGGACAGATCGTCTAAGCAAAAGATCAACAAGGAAATTAAGACTTTAAATGCCACACAGGACCAAATGTACTTCACAGACATATTCAGAACATTCCATCCCAAAGCAATGGAATACACATTCTTCTCTAGGTCCCATGAAACATTCTCCAGAATAGGTCACATACTAGGTCACAAATCAGGTCTCAACTGGTACCAAAAGATTGGGATCATTCCCTGCCTATTTTCAGACCATAATGCTTTGAAACTAGAACTCAATCACAAGAGGAAAATCGGAAAGAACTCAAATACATGGAGGCTAAAGAGCATCCTACTGAAGAATGAAGGGGTCAACCACGAAATTAAAGAAGAATTAAAAAAATACATGGAAACCAATGAAAATGAAAACACAACTATTCAAAATCTTTGGGATGCATCAAAGGCAGTCCTAAGAGGAAAGTATATAGCAATACAAGCTTTTTTCAAGAAACAAGAAAGGTCTCAAGTACAGGACCTAACCCTACACCTAAAGGAGCTAGAGAAAGAACAGCAAATAAAGCCTAAACCCAGCAGCAGAAGAGAAATAATAAAGATCAGAGCAGAAATCAATGAAATAGAAACTAAAAGAACAGTAGAACAGATCAACGAAACTAGGAGCTGGTTCTT
>NW_028007014.1:0-960 GCF_054177405.1 Leptonychotes weddellii | reverse complement strand
TTTTTTTTTAAAGATTTTATTTATTTATTTGAGACAGAGAGAATGAGATACAGAGAGCATGAGAGGGAGGAGGGTCAGAGGGAGAAGCAGACTCCCTGCCGAGCAGGGAGCCTGATGCGGGACTCGATCCCGGGACTCCAGGATCATGACCTGAGCCGAAGGCAGTCGCTTAACCAACTGAGCCACCCAGGCGCCCCTATACCACTTCTTCTTTATCCATTCATCTGTCGATGGATATCTTGGCTCTTTCCATAGTTTGGCTACTGTGGACATTGCTGCTATAAACATCGGGGTGCACATACCCCTTTGGATCCCTACATTTGTATCTTTGGGGTAAATACCCAGTAGTTCAATTGCTGGGTCTTATGGTAGCTCTATTTTCAACTTCTTGAGGAACCTCCATACTGTTTTCTAGAGCGGTTGCACCACCTTGCATTCCCACCAACAGTGTAGGAGGATTCCCCTTTAGTTCTTTTATTTCTCCAGAAAGTGTTTCTCTAATAACTTCCATGCTTTTTTCAAGCCCAGCTAGTATCTTTATAGTGATGATTCTGAACTCTAGATCCGACATCGTACTAATGTCCGTCTTAAGTAGGTCCCTGGCAGTCGGTACTACCTCTTGTTCTTTTTGTTGACGTGATTTTTTCCATCTTGTCATTTTGTCCAGAGGAGAATAGATTAATGAGAGAACAGAATGCTAACAGGGTAAAACGTCCCCAAAAAATATACTCTAAACAAACCAGAAAAGACCTGAAGCCGGGGGGAAAGAAAGGGAAAGAAAGAAGAAAGAAAAAGAAAAAGATAAAAACAAACAAAAACAGAACAAAACAAAAAAAACCCAGAATATGATCAAATATGATCAGGCTGGTGCATAGATCATGCCACACACTAGATTTTGGGTGTATTTTGGTCTGTTAGAAGAAAGTGCCTCCCAAAATTTTAAAGAAAGAAAAACTTATA
>NW_028007013.1:0-960 GCF_054177405.1 Leptonychotes weddellii | reverse complement strand
CTCACACCCAGGCATCCCCCTCCCCGCCATGGGCCTCACATTTGGGAGATGAGGAAAGGGTGGGTTCTTACAGGTGACCAGAGGTGAAGGGTTTGAGATGTCCCTTTGGGAGGCCTCTAACTAGCTCTCGTCTTTTCTTTCGTCCCTATTTGGGGGCAAAAAACAGAGTCTCGGGATGCCTGGGTGACTCAGTTGGTTAAGTATCTGACTGCAGCTCAGGTCATGGTCCCAGGGTCCTGGGATCAAGCCCCGCATCAGGCTCCCTGCTTAGCGGGGAGCCTGCTTGTTCCTCTGCCCCTCCCCCTGCTTGTGCTCGCTCTCTCTCTGGCAAATAAATAAATAAAATCTAAAAAAACCCAAAAAACCCAAAAAACAAAAAAAAACCCAGAGTCTTCACTATTTCCCAACTGACCACTGTGCTAGGGAAGAGATCGAAGTGTGCCTGGACATTCTCAAGGATGATGAAGCAGAATTGTGCACCTGAAGCATAGAGAGGGCCAAAGAGGAAGCCGGAGTGGGAGGAGCTGAAGGCCTTTTATGCTGTGGGGCTCATTGCCAGGGACTAAAATCCCCTTCAGATGATTAGAACCAGAGACTTCTCAAAGGCATTATTAGCATGATCTGGACTGTAGCAAATCAAAGGTAGGAAAGGTGGGGACATGAGTAGATGGGACTGGGGAAGGCGACGCCCCTGAGCTTCAGAGGGATGGCATAATCCTTTACACTGCATTCATTTGCATGTGGTTATTCCCACACACTGCTGGGTTCCTTTTTCTGTTACATTTTTTCCCCAGTGTTATTGAGCTATAATAGACATACAACATGGTATTAGTTTTAAGTGCACAACATGACCTGATGTAAGGATATTTTTTAAGATTTTATTAGAGAGAGAGAGAGAACACGAGTGGGGAAGTGGGGCAGAGGGAGAGGGAGAGAATCTCAAGCAGAGTCCCCACTGAG
>NW_028007012.1:0-960 GCF_054177405.1 Leptonychotes weddellii | reverse complement strand
TGATGATGATGGTGGTGATGGTGATGATGGTGGTGATGATGATGATGGTGGTGATGGTGATGATGATGATGGTGGTAATGATGATGGTGGTGATGATGGTGATGATGGTGCTGATGTTGGTGATGATGGTGATGGTGATGATGTTGCTGATGGTGATGATGGTGATGGTGATGATGGTGATGGTGATGATGCTGGTGATGGTGCTGCTGCTGCTGCTGATGGTGCTGATGGTGCTGATGGTGATGATGATGATGGTGATGATGATGGTGGTGATGGTGATGATGGTGGTGGTGATGATGATGGTGGTGATGGTGATGATGATGATGGTGGTGATGGTGATGATGGTGGTGATGATGATGATGGTGGTGATGGTGATGATGGTGGTGATGATGCTGCTGGTTATGATGGTGGTGATGATGGTGATGATGGTGCTGATGTTGGTGATGGTGATGATGATGGTGATGATGGTGATGATGCTGATGCTGATGGTGATGATGATGATGGTGATGGTGCTGATGGTGATGATGATGATGGTGATAATGATGATGGTGGTGATGATGGTGATGATGGTGCTGATGTTGGTGATGATGATGATGGTGGTCATGGTGCTGATGGTGATGATGATGATGGTGATAATGATGATGGTGGTGATGATGGTGCTGATGTTGGTGATGATGGTGATGATGACGCTGATGCTGATGGTGATGATGATGATGGTGATGGTGGTGATGATGGTAATGATGGTGCTGATGGTGATGATGGTGATGGTGATGATGCTGGTGATGGTGCTGATGGTGATGATGATGGTGGTGATGATGGTAATGATGATGGTGGTGATGGTGATGGTGGTGGTGATGATGATGGTGATGGTGATGATGGTGGTGATGATGCTGCTGGTTATGATGATGGTGGTGATGATGGTGATGATGATGGTGCTGATGTTGGTGATGATGCTGATGG
>NW_028007011.1:0-960 GCF_054177405.1 Leptonychotes weddellii | reverse complement strand
TAAATAAATAAATAGGTTCAGGGAGGGAGAAGAGGGGCGATAAAGAAAAAAAGCTAGAGAGAAACTGATCTACAGGAAGCAAATGAGAACTAGCAAGAACAGAGTGAGAGGCAAAGGAGACCGATCAGATGTGGCCATGTCAGTCCTGATGCATGTGCAAGAGTCCTAAGGAAGGCAGAAGATGAACAACTCGCTGTGCCCAGGGCACCCTCAGCTTTCCTTCTGCCCTACTTCATTCTTCCACATGTGCAGTTACAAGTATATCAAAAATCAAACACAGAGAAAGGAACATTTATAAAGTGTGTAAGGTACAGAGAACAGCAAAACAGCACCCCTATACCTGCCACCAGCTTCAGAAAGACAAGACTCTATCAGTGCTTTAGAGGGTGCCGGCCATATCTCTATTAGGCCTCAATTAAACTGTCAAAGGAAAAAAAGGGGTGGGACTGCATCTCCCCCAATTCTTCTACTTCCCATCCCAACCAGACATAACCACTATCCAGAATTTTAATAGTTATCTCATCTTTGTAAGCATACATGTGAATGTATCGTTTAGTTTTGCACAATTCTGAGCTTTATATGGGATCATATCTGATGGAATCCTCTGCAACTTGCCTTATTAGCTCAATGTTGTGATCCAAAAATTCATCCATGTTGACAATTATAGCTATGATTCATTCCTTTCCATGGAATAAATTCACTACAATTCATCCATTTTCCCATAATGGATACTTGCATTGCTTCTGGTTCTTCATATTATAAACATCACTGCAGTGAATGTCCTGACTCATGCCCTGATAGGCGAACAAGACTTTTCCCAGGGAATATATCAGAATTAGCGCTGCAGCAATGTCCACAATAGCCAAACTGTGGAAAGAGCCAAGATGTCCATCGACAGATGAATGGATAAAGAAGATGTGGTATAGATATGCAATGGAATATTAGGTAGCCATCAAAAGG
>NW_028007010.1:0-12044 GCF_054177405.1 Leptonychotes weddellii | reverse complement strand
CCGTGCTCACCCGGCCTGTGACTGCGCGTTTCTATCTCTGGCACCCGACCCTGGGTGGAGTCTCCAAACCCCGCAGATCCCTGCAGTGCACTCCCGCGCGGCTCCTCCCGGGGAAGAAGGTGAGTCTCCCCGGATCTGCCGCTTGTTGGGTCCCTGCTGGAGGAGCAGTGGCCCGACTGTGCCGCGGATCACAGTTTATGGCAACCCCGAGCTGAGAGCCCACGCCTGGGCTCCGCCTCTGCAGCTGGCTTCCCTGCTCCGTTACCTGGGAGCTCTGCCACACTCAGGCACCCCCGGTCTTTCTGTGACCCCGAGGGTCCTGAGACCACACTGTCCCGGAGGGTTCCACCCCCCGCTTAGCCACCAGAGTGACGTCCCTCAGCGGAGCCGACTTCTAAACGTTCCGATTTTGTGCTCCGCGGCTGTATCACTTGCCAGAAGCAGCCGACGGAGGCCCCTCCCCCGCCGTCTATCCTCCCGAATATCGCCTCGGATTCACTTCTCCGCACGTCCTACCTTCCAGAAAGTGGTCGCTTTTCTGTTCAGAGAGTTGCTGCTCTTCTTTTCTTCGATCTCCTGTTGAGTTCGTAGGTGTTCAGAATGGTTTGATCCCTATCCAGCTGAATTCCTGAGAGGGGACGAAATCCAGGTCTCCTACTCCTCCGCCATCTTGCTCCGATATTTTGTATCTTTAAAAACGTTTGCCTCTCTGAGGGGTAAAAAATTGATATTCATGTTGTTTTAAATTACATTTCCTCCGTTAGTATTAAAGTTGAGTATTTTTTCATTCTCAACCATTGGTCATTTGTGAGAAAATGTTCTGGGAAAATGTTCCTATCTTTTGTGCATTTTTCTGTTAGTTGTCTCTTTGTAAATATTGTATCAGTTCTTTAGAGACGCTGGGCACTAATTGATTGCTCGTTACATGTGTTGCATATCCCCTTGCTTGTGGCTTGATGTTTAATATCTTTAGATTGTTGTTTGATAAAGAGATCATCTTAATTATAATGTCAAAATTGTGTTTACTTTATGGTTTGGTCTTTTTGTATTTCGTATCAGAATGCCTTCCCCACCCAAAGCTATGAAAATGTTTTCATTACAGTTAATTCCCTATTTTATGTGGGATTAATGTTTGTGTATATTGTGAAGAATAGGTCAAATGTTATTCCCTAAATGGATAACAGTGTTCTGCCACCATTTTTGAATAACCCATTTTTGTCCCTATGATCTGCAATATCATGCCTGGGTTTTCTTTTATATTCCATTGGTTTATATCCCATTCATACTCAAGTACAAAGGATGTACTCAGTTCATGGCACATGATTATTATTGGCTCATCCAAGCTCCTCTCTTGTCTACCTCTCTCTTCCTCCCTCCTTGTCTTCCTCTTTTTCTCCCCCCTCTTTTTTACTTCCACTTTCCACTCCCATTAGCCTCCCTTTCCCATAGGCAATCTTTCTAAACAACATAATGTGTGTGCTTTTACTTTGTTTGTGTGTATGTGTGCAATCAGCTTTATTGAACTATAACTTACTTATAATAAAATTCACCCATTTTAAGTGTACAGTTAGATGAATCTTGGCTAATGTATAGAATCATTAACTATCACCACAATCAAGATACGAGATGTTTCTATCACCCCAAAAATTCCTCCATGCTTCTTTGTACTCAATCCCTCCCCTGTTCACTAGCCTCTGGCAACAGCTGATTTGCTCTCTGTCTCTATATTTTTTCTAGAACTAAATAGAAATGGAATAATATTACAGTCTAGAGTGTCTGAGTTATTTGTACTTTGCATGATGCTCTCAAGATTCCCCCATGTTATCATATGGATCAGTAGTGCATTCCTTTTCTTTGCTGAGCAAGATTTCATTGTATGGATACATCACTATTTGTTTGTTCCTTAACACACTGATGGATGTCTGGGTTGTCTCCAGTCTGGGGGTGGGTGGTGCTACTGTGAATGAGATAGCTATCAATATTATGTACAAGACTCTGTGTGGAATATATTGTCATTGTTTTAGGTAAATAGCTAGAAGGAGGTTTTCTAGGTGGTATGACAGGTGTATATTTAGCTTGATTAAAACTTGTCAATGTATTTTCCAAAGTGGTTGTGTAATGTGAATTCTCACCAGCAAAGAATGAATGTTCCAGTTTCTCTGCATCCTCACCAATAACAGTATTGTCAGTCTTAAATTTTTGCCATTCTGATGGCATGTTGTGTTATCTTCTTGTGTTTTAATTGGCATTTCCTCAATGCCTAGGGATGTTGAACATTTTTTTTTCATGAGCTGTTTGCCATTCTTAAGGCTGTGAAGTATTTGTTCAAATCATTTCCCTATATTGTTTTTTACTAGTTGATTTTCTTGTTGTATTATCAAAGTTCATTATATATTCCATTGAAAGTCCTTTATCAGATATATGTTTTGCATATATTTTTTCCCTGGATGTGACTTGCCTTCTTATTTTCTAACAGTGTCTTTCAAAGAGCAAAAATTTTAATTTTGATTTATCTGGGCACCTGGCTGGCTTAGTTGGTAAAGCGTGTGACTCTTGATCTCAGGGTCATGAGTTTGAGCTCCATGTTGGGTGTGGAGCCTACTTAAAGTTAACAAACAAACAAACAAACCTTTTTTTTTTTTAATCAAATCAAATTATCCTGTTGTTCTTTGATAGTTTATGTTTCTGTTCTACCTAAGAGATCTTTTTTTTTTTTGAACCCAAGTTCACAAATAGTTTTTTCCTACGTTTTCTTCAGGAAGTTCTATACTTTGAGCACTTACATTTTGGTCTTTGATTCATTTTGAGGTTTTTTTTTTTTTTTTTTAATGGTATGAGGTTGAGTTTTAGATTCAGCCTGCTGGGATTTTGAGTCAGGTATGCTGAAGAATCTCCTGCAGAAGACTGATACATGATTTTCATGTTAATTGTAAATCTAAATTCTCTCTTGCAGGGGAAACGTATCCTGGTTCAATTTGCTTTTTCTTTAAGGAGATGATATTGCACTTAAACTTTCCAATCCTTAAAGCTCAAACAGCACAAGTAATTTTCACTTTTGAAATTAAATTTTTTTATAATGTAAGTGCACGGTGAAAGGCTATATAACAATCTTGCATTTTAAGATAAATATTCTTTTGTTTCTGTTAAAGCAAGTATAAAATTATTGTTCCCTAGGCGACAAACTGTTTCTTATAACTACAATTTAATTTCATGTTAACCAAATACAGACAGTGAAGAGACAACTTTGATTGTGAGGATCTAACTACGATAACAGAATAATTTCTTTTTTTTTTTTTTTAAAGATTTTATTTATTTGAGACAGAGAGAATGAGAGAGAGAGAACACATGATGGGGGGAGGGTCAGAGGGAGAAGCAGGCTCCCTGCCGAGCAGGGAGCCCGATGCGGGACTTGATCCAGGGACTCCAGGATCATGACCTGAGCCGAAGGCAGTCGCTTAACCAACTGAGCCACTCAGGCGCCCCAACAGAATAATTTCTGCAAGGAAAAAACAAAAAAAAAAAATGAGGATGCTTACTTTTATGTATTTATTTTAATAGTTGTCAATAATTTTTTAGCTTTATCAAGGTATAATTGACAAAATTGTAAGATTTTTTAAATTAAGCTAGCTCTAGTTGGTTTCTCCTGGTCACTGAAAGTGTCCTACAAATGGTCAGGGGAACACTAGTACTTTATGGAAGGGTAAGGTTGCTATTATGCTTCCAGGTAAGTCTAGATAATCAGAAAGCTCCAGGAGTCTGAGGATGATGGAGAAATACAGTGGTAGGAAGATGCCAGGCGTTACGGGCTGAATGTTTGTGCCCCTCCCAAACTCATATATTGAAGCCCTAATCCCCAGTGTGATGGTATTTGGAGGTGGGGCCTTTGGGTGGTGATTAGGGTTAGATGAGGTCATGAGGATGGAAACCCATGCTGGGTTAGCATTGAGAAAGGGCCATGTGAGGACACAATGAGAAAGTGGCTGTCTACAAGCCCACACAAGAGCCCTCCCCGTGAGTTGAATCTGCTGGCACCTTGATCTTGGACTTTCCAGCCTCCAGAACTGTGAGAAATAGATGTCTATTGTTTAAGCCACCCCGTCTGTGGGATTTGTCATGACAGTCTAAGCTGACTAGGATAGCAAGTCATATGCTTTCTGCTCCATTCACGCTATTTAATCCTGTCCAGACCAGTGTCCACCCTGGGGCGGCTCTGCTGGGCATGCAAGTGAGCAAGGCCAAAGGCAGGATGCAGCAGAAGCAGTGAGCAGGAAGGAATACAACTAAACAGTCTGCACACTCACTGCCTTTCCACCTGCCCGTCTTTTCACCTTGCTTCTCCCAGTCCACGCCTCACTGGTCTCTCTCAGCCTCACTGTTGTCCTTCCTTTCCCAAAGTTGCAGGTGCACACCCCCAGCCACACACCACCTACACACAGCCTCACGCCCCACTCCCCATCCACGCCCCTCCTCCCCTCCCCTGCCCTCCAACTTTGCCAACATACCTCCAAATGCCGTAGATTGTGGTGATAAAGAAAGGCTCCATTTATGTCCCCCAACTTTATTAAAATATAAAGCGATGAAGATTAGTTCAGACAGAACATTTACTTCCAACTTAATTTTTTCTTTGCAGGAAATCCTTGATGTCTTCGATTTCCCTGACCTGGCTCTACCACGTCTGGCTTAGACGGCTTAATGCAATGGTTTCAGTCAAAGTAGGATGTCCTTGCGGCCAGACTTGGCCTAATTCATTGCTGTTGCTCTGAGATCAGCCACCAGCTACCAGATCTTGAAAATTTGCAAGGAATCAAAAAATGCCTGGAGAAGAAAGTCAAGGAGAATAGATGTGTCCTCAGATGGCCTTTGCTCAATCCATCTGACAAGTGTAGATTATGTTGTTTGAAATGCTTCCCAGTCTGCTAGGAAGTGTTCCCTAGTGGAGTCTATGAAGGGAATAAAGTCACTGTATTGTCATACACTGCTCTGCTATTTATGAAATGGCATAGATTTGAAATGAAAGGCTTATTAAGTAATTGGGTCCACTATGGAAGCACAGACTTCTTTCTTGCTAGTACTTCATTCAGCCTGCAGTGTTTGGCTATTTCATGCCTCTAATTACTTATAGCAAAGTAGTACAAGGCCAGGGTTGAGTCTAATTCATCTTTGGATCTCTAGTCCTTGGTAGAGGTAACTTGTAGATTAATAAATGTTTGTTGAATGGAATTAAATCAATATTTTATCTAAAGCCTCGTCTTTGGCATATTTAATTTTTCTAGTTTGTTTATTGATTTAGCATTTACTATCTGCAACAGATGAAGCACTGGTTACCTATTTTTTGACATTTTTTTGATATACGCATAAAAACAGACTCATCCATCTTCACAAATAAAGAAGATAAAACACATGGTACAATGGAATTCTTAGAAACTGACCTCATGCTGTTTAGCTAAAAAAAAAAAGAAGAATCAGCTCTCTTTTAAAAATGAGAGAGAGCTGTGTGTAAAGAATGTAAAACAGATTCTGTTTTTGTCTCTTTTTTCTTCTAAGAGCAAGTCTTAATAGACACCACAGGCAAACAAACAAAAAAGACTAATGAGAAGCTGAAAACTACTGAACTTTTAAAATGCTCTTTATGATATGACCAATCTTATAGAAAAAGAAGATATAACAGACTCCTAATAAATGGAGAGATTGAAATAACCAAGGGACTTAAATTTCGTGCTGTAGGTTATTGCTCAAATTTTTACCAACAGGATAAAAAAGTTTTTTTTCAAAAATAATTTTGAATTTTAGCAAAAAGGAGTTAAGAAAACATCTTAACATATGCCATGTACAGACTATTTTTAAAGACATGCTTATGGGCAATGTCTGCTTTTAGGTTCTATGATTCTTGAAGACTAATCTTACAAGGGATTGTTATAAGGTGACTTCTCTGTACTCAAGTTGTTACTTTGTGTATTTATTCCTCTCTGGAAATGGTGAGGGAAGAAGTAGAGATCTTTAGTAGACCACACTGAATAAGGAATATGATAAAAAAAAAATTAAGAATTGCAAAAGCAGAGACTGGCTCACATGTTAAACATCCCAGAGCTATTCAGCATTCCTTTAAAATCCTCCGTGGTGTTGTTATAAAACGATGCCATCAGCTTTAAAGAGAGTTCCTTTCTTTGCATCAATGGCTTTCCTCAGAGCCCCTGAAGGAAAAGCACATGTCCTCAAGAACCATAACCTCTCCCAGAACTGCTTTCCTTTTTCCTAACTAGAACCCAGTTGGTTTCATCTACAACTTCAGTTCTTTTCACTCTTGCTGTGATGCCATTTGCAATCTTGGGTTATATCTGGTCCCACCACTTGATTTTAGTTAACAGTGCTTGGGAAATCCAAACCCTTAAATCATAAGCCCATGTCATACTTCATTTTTAATCTGAGTTCACATTGAATATTCTGCCATCTTGTTTTTATTTGTAATAAGAAACGTTAAGGGAGAAAATGTCTCAGTGCATTATCACGCAGGGCTGGCTTCATGGTCACTCTCCCCGTATTTCTCTTAATGCTCTGTTTTGCCATCTTGCAACTCTTCATGCTTATTGAACAAGGGATCCGCCTGTTCATTTTACTCTGAGCTTCTCAAATGATGGATCTGCTCCTGTCACCAACTGCCCTGATCTGTTTCTCAGACAAGCAGAAAGCTGGATTTGGATGAAACACTAAAACACACTGCCTCAGTGGGGCTGAGAACACAACAGATTTGCGGTATTTGTTCATATTTGCTGAAAATAGCATCTTGGGGGACATCCCAATTCTTCCAGGGAAATGGAAGTGGGGATTCTTCAAGCCACTGGCTATTATTCCTTACAATGTACCTGAAGTCTACATGTGTTCCAGGTGGCATGAAAGGCAAAAATAAACAAAGAGAGATGCATAGGAAAGCAAGGTGGTGCAGGAGGTGGCCCAGTGTTGTTCATGTTGCCATACTTCTCCCAGACATTTGGCTTACCCTACAGCACAGAGTATAGCCAAGTATTTTAATGCACTTTGTGTTCAATTGTGATATTAAAGTAATTTCAGGGGCGCCTGGATGGCTCAGTTGGTGAAGTGTCTGCCTCCAGCTCAGGTCATGATCCCAGGGTCCTGGGATGGAGCCCTGTGCCAGGTGTCAGACTCCCTGCTCAGTAGGGAGTCTGCTTTTCCCTCTCCCTCTGCCCCTCCCCTCCATGCCTCCCCACCCCCTTGCTCATGCTTGAGTGCTCTCTCTCTCTCAAATAAAATCCTTAAAAAAAAGTAAATTATATCCATGTTTCTGAATCATTTATTCCTAACTCATCAAGATATTATTCTTAAAGGCCCTTTGAGGTCTAGAAAAATCTCAGAAGTTCGTAGATGTTTTCTTAACTCATTTTTGCTAAAATTAAAAATAGAAAATTGAGATGTGGAGAAAAAGGAACCCTCGTGCACTGTTGGTGGGAATCAAACTAGTGTAGCCACTGTGGAAAACGGCATGGAGTTTCTTCAAAAAGTTGAAAATAGAACTGTCTTATGATCCAGGAATCACACGACTGGGTATTTATCCAAAGAATACAAGAACCCTAATTCAAAGGGATACATGCACCTCGATGTTTGCAGTAGCATTATTTACAATAGCCGAGATACAGAAGCAGCCCAAGTGTCCATTGATTGATGAATGGATAATGAAGATGTGGTGTATATATACAATGGAATATTATTCAGCCATAAAAAAGAATGAAATCTTGCCATTTGCAACAACGTGGATGGAGCTAGAGAGTACAATGCTAAGTGAAATCAGTCAGAGAAAGACAAATACCATATAATTTCACTCATGTGGAATTTAAGAAACAAAACAAGCAAAAGGAAAAAATGAGAGAGAGAGACAGAGACCAAGAAACAGACTCTTAATTATAGAGAACAAACTGATGGTTACCAGAGGGGAGGTGGGCAGGGGGATGGGTGGTGGGGATAAGGAATGTACTTGTGATGAGCACTGGGTGATGTATGGAAGTGTTGAATTACTACATTGTACACCTGAAACTAATATAACACTGTATATTAACAAACTGGAATTAAAATTAAAACTTAAAAAATAGAAAATCAAAGATTATGCCACATAACCGAAAACAAGAAGTTATAGAATGTGGTTTGGAACTCAAAATGTGGCCAAGCATTTTCAGTTAACCAAGGTGTCTGACCTCATGCTCTCCTGCTTTCATCTCCAGCACAAACTGTCACTTCCTGCAAAAACGTGACCACTCTTTTTAGCTCTGGCTGATTGCACTGCATGTAAATCAAGATAACCCTGTCACCTCCTTCAAGATTGCCTTCTGTTGTAGAGCATAGTTCTCAATGGTAGATCTAAAGAGAGAGATTAATATTTGGTCTCTGATGATCAGATGACAGGCAGTATGCATTTCATTTCTGCCTCTGGATTTGTGGTGGCCTTGGGTGGGTCTTCATTCTTCTAGTACTTTGATTCTCAGGAGTAGACTTAAGACGATCTTCCATCCAAACTGCCACCAAGACTGCCATTTGCTCTTTGATTCCAATTTTGGTCCCCATGGTGCACACATCTGAATCACAAGCACACGCTATGTACTTTAGTGGAGGTGCCAGAGACAGTATGGTGTCATCCAGCCCTCGTAACACAGAGATGACAGTATTTTCCTTTGAAACCATGGTGTGGGGGTAACCACTAAAGGGTAAGTTTGCAGCTATGTCTCCTGCATGTTTATATCCCCTCATACTCGTTAGTGTAATTCCTTACCATGGAAAACTCTCTCACTCCATATTTCTGGTATGAATACAATGCTTTTAATACCATGAGTGGAAGCACAGATGGACTGCTAGTGATGATTTCTAAGTAAGTGCCAGAAAAAATTTTAAAACTCTTTTGAAATCTTCAGCACTAAGACAACATTTTCTGCGAAACAGAAGTAGGTCAAACAATCAAAGGGCCTCTGAAACAATACTTTAGAATTTCTTCCAGAATGGAAGCTCCAGGAGAATAGGGATATTTATTTTGGTCGCTGAATGTGTTCTATCAGCTTGACAGGTACTCAAGGAAAATTTGTTGCATGACTATCATTAGGAATGGGTGGTGGATGTTTCTAGAAGCCATGGCTTTTCCCCAAGAATGAAAGCTATGATTCAGCACCTATCTATCTTAAACCCCTTTTGCCCTCATCCCAATTAAAAAAAGAAATCTTTAAAGAAAAAAAATCTCCCTATGCTGCAGACCACGATAAGCAGGTCAAAGGCGGTCTGTGGACCAAGCATATAATAGTTTGGAAAATGTTATAATTATTAATGAAACATAACTACTTGAATTCATAATTAGTTATAGGAAAGTGAAGTAAAGAAGGGATTGAGGCTTGGGAAATATATTTTGTTTCTCAACAGGGCCCAATTATTTTTTTCTGATACATATCCACTCATGTCTGAATCAGTCTACTGTATAATCTGTACCAAGATGGTCACTGGTACCATGCATACATTATCATGTAACTAATGTGGCTCTGAGGATGAGATTTCTTTCACAATCTTCTAGCTACCATTCCATTCTCAGCCTCTTCATTTATTTTTCCAAATAGAAGTTTTTAAAATTCAGAAAAGAATTACAGGACTGTTGGGGCACCTGGGTGGCTCAGTCGTTAAGCGTCTGCCTTCGGCTCAGGTCATGATCCCAGGGTCCTGGGATCGAGCCCCGCATCGGGCTCCCTGCTCGGCCAGGAGCCTGCTTCTCCCTCTCCCACTCCCCCTGCTTGTGTTCCCTCTCTCGCTGTGTCTCTCTCTGTCAAATAAACAAAATCTTTAAAAAAAAAAAAAATTACAGGACTGTTAAGAGCTCAACTGGATTCCCCATCCCCTTTATTCTTATTGGTTTTGTTAATCTTTTTTTTTTTTTAAGATTTTTTATTTATTTGACAGAGAGAGACACATTGAGAGAGGGAACACAAGCACGGGGAGTGGGAGAGGGAGAAGCAGGCTTCCTGCCGAGCAAGGAGCCCGATGTGGGACTCGATCCCAGGACCCTGGGACCATGACCTGAGCCGAAGGCAGACGCTTAACGACTGAGCCACCCAGGCGCCCCGGGTTTTGTTAATCTTAAGATAAACTTTACATCATCTAAATGTGACCTTTGTCCCCCAAATATGATCATTTGGGGTTGTAATTGGGGGGGCCAGTGCAACAGTGACCCAGGAATTAGGGCAGGGATGTATCGCTGCTGGCATGCATGGTTCTACTCTCCCTTCTAGTGCCCATGGCAGACATTGCCATGGGGCCTGGCTCTCCCTTCCACTGCCAATGGCCTCAGACTCCTACGTGTAGTGTTACACTTGACCACCAAGTGGCTGGAGTTGGTTATTTGCCATCTTTACTTGGGATCTTTTCAAAATACCACTCTGGTGAACACATCCGTTAAAGTCATTTTATATGACTAGGGTTCATTTTAGTGGTGTTAGAGGAGATTGTGGAAATTTTATAGGTGCTCTGGTTTTAGGCTGGAGTACCTGGAAGTTCTATGCCACAGAAGCATACTGAATAAGGCTCTTCCTGTTCATTTTCTCTTTGAATGGGGCTCTAGGATGTAGTGAGGATGAGCCAAGCCCACCTACTTGAGGTCAGTACTTACCGATTATTTCATCAGTTCCTTTATGTTTCTTAGACCAGTTTGCAGTTAGGGTGGGCCACGTGACTAGTTCTGGCCAATGGACTGTGTCACCTCTGGGCTAGGACTTTCAGGAATGATCCCTTTCTTCCGCCCTGGTACAGTGACCTTGCCAACTTTATTGAGATGGCAGCACCATAAGTATATAGCAAAATTCTTAATCCCTAGGTCACCAGGTAAAAAAGAGTCTCCTGCAACCTGCAGTGGTCCTTTATTACATTAAATTTCCGAGGCTCTGGACTTCATCCTTTGATGCCGTCAACATGAATGCGCTACGTGAGTGAAACATCATTACCACGTGAATGGGAAGGATTAACCCTAAGTTCAATGTTTCACTGATCTATATCTGCCAATAGAACTCATCACAAGTATTGAACGTGAACCTATATTGTATGCCTTAAAAACAAGGAACAGCGTAAATACCAAGGGAGTGAAAGATATCTGTACACCCAGGTTCCCAGCGGCATTATTCGCAATCGCCAAAAGGTGGAAGCAATCCAAGTGTCCATCGACGGAAGAACAGATAAACAAAATGTGGTAAATACGTACAATTGAATATAAGTCGGCCTGCAAAAGTGATGAACTTCTAATATAAGCTGTGGTATGGATGAACCTCGTGGGCATTGTGCTAAGTGAAATAAGCCAGTCACAAAAGGACACATAGTGCTTCCTCTCATACCAAGTACCTTGAGCAGGCAAATTCACAGAGGTGGAAAGTACATTGGCCAGTGGCGGAGGGAGGGAGAAATGGAGAGTTGTTTAATGAGTAGTGAGTTACATTTGAGAAGATAAAAAAAGTTCTGGAGATGGACGGTGGTGATGGAGGCACAACAGTGTGAACGGACCTAATGCCATTGACCTGAACACCGAAAAAGGATTAAAATAGTCAATTTTATGCTCTGGATATTTACTCCAGTTAAGAAAAAGGTGAGAGAGAAAAGAAGAAACAGAGAAGATTATTTAACTTCTGTTGGGGGGACAGCTCTTTGAGTCTTTACCCTTTCTGGGCCAGTTAGTTCTCTCTTTTTCTCAATTCTCCTTCCCAGATTCTCCACACACTCTTTTCTTATAAGCCTCCTCTCCAAGGCTGCCTCCTCGTTTCTGTGACTAAAAACACCGGGAGGACAGGGACTGGATCTGACTTGTTTGCTATCATGTCTCTAGAAGAGTATCAGCAGGGAGGCTTGGGGGGCTCCTTTGTGTAAGCATCTGCCTTTGGCTCAGGTCATGATCCCAGGGGCCTGGGATGGTGTTGCTCAGTGGGGAGTGTGTTTATCCCTCTGCCTGTCCTCCTGCTTGTGCTCTCTCTCTCTCTCAAATAAATAAATAAAATCTTGAAAGAAAGAAAGAAAGAAAGAAAAGAGAA
>NW_028007009.1:0-960 GCF_054177405.1 Leptonychotes weddellii | reverse complement strand
CCACTACATCTTTTGGAAAATTTAGTGCATTTACATTTAAAGAAATTATTGATAGGTATGTATTTATTACCATTTTGTCAATTGTTTCCCGGATGCTTTGTAATTCCTTAGTTCCTTTCTCCTTCTCTTGCTCCCTTCCTTCGTGGTTTTAGACTTCTTTAGTCGTATGCTTAGATTTTTTTTTTTTCATTATCTTATGTATCTATTATAGGTTTTTGCTTTATGGTTACTATGGGGCTTACATATAACAACTTAAACAGTCTATTTTAAGTTCATAACTTAAGTTTGAACTAAAGGTCTAAATTTTACACTTCCCCCCTATTTCATGTTTCTGATATTACATTTTACATCTTTTTATCTTAAGCATCCCTTAACTTATTATTGTAGTTACAGGTATTTTTACTACCTTTGTCTTTTAACCTGTATTCTAGCTTCATAAACTGTGTATTAATCTACTGCTTTTACTATATATGTACTTTTACCAGTGAAATTTATACTTTCATGTTTTCTTGTTACTAATAGTGCTCCTTTTTTCTTTCAATTCTGAATGATAATTTTGCTGAGGAAATCTTTTTTCTTAGCTCCACTCCCTCCTTAAAGTTTCTACTGAAAAATCTGCTGATAGTTTTATGAAGGTTTCCTTGAAGGTAACAAGCTTTTAATTTTAATTTTATTTTTTGTTGCATTTAAGCTTCTCTTTTTGTCTTTAACTTTTGACATTTAATTATAATGTGTCTTGGTGTGGGGCTGTTTGGGTTTATCTTATTTGGAACACTCTGGAAATTCTGGATCTGGATGTCTGTTTCCTTCTCCAGATTAAAGAAGTTTTCAGCCATTATTTCTACAAATAAGTTTTCTGTCCCTTTCTCTCTCTTCTTCTGGGACCCCTATAAGGTGAAAGTTAGCGTCCTCATTGTTGTTCCACAAATCCTTTAAGTTTCTCTTTCTTTCTTTCTTTCT
>NW_028007008.1:0-960 GCF_054177405.1 Leptonychotes weddellii | reverse complement strand
GAGTTTGAGAAGTTCTTTATAGCTCTTGGATACCAGCCCTTTATCTGTAGTGTCATTTGCAAATATCTTCTCCCATTCTGTGGGTTGACTGTTTCCTTTGCTGTGCAGAAGCTTTTTATCTTGGTGAAGTCCCAAAAGTTCATTTTTGCTTTTGTTTCACTAGCTTTTGGAGATGTATCTTGAAAGAAGTTGCTGTGGCCGATGTCAAAGAGGTTACTGCCTATGTTCTCTCTAGGATTTTGATGGATTCCTGTCTCAGATCGAGATCTTTCATCCATTTTGAGTTTGTCTTTGTGTATGGTGTTAGAGAATGGTTGAGTTCCATTCTTCTGCATGTGGCTGTCCAATTTTCCCAGCACCATTTATTGAAGAGACTGTCATTTTTCTTTTTTCTTTTTTTTTTTAAGATTTTATTTCTTTATTTGACAGAGAGTGAGAGAGCACAAGCAGGGGAAGCAGCAGGCAGAGGGAGAGGGAGAAGCAGGCTCCCTCCTGAAGAGACAGCCCGATGCGGGGCTCGATCCCAGGACCCTGGGATCATGACCTGAGCTGAAGGCAGCTGCTTAACTGACTGAGCCACCCAGGCACCCTGAGACTGTCGTTTTTCCACTGCAAGTTTTTTCCTGCTTTGTCAAAGATTATTTGACCATAGAGTTGAGGGTCCATATCTGGGTTCTCTATCCTGTTCCGTTGGTCTATATGTCTGTTTTTGTGCCAGTACCATGCTGTCTTGGTGATCACAGCTTTGTAATATAGCTTGAAATTGGACAACGTGATGCCCCCAGCTTTGTTTTTCTTTTTCAACATCTCCTTGGTGATTCGGGGTCTTTTCTGATTCCATACAAATTTTAGGATTGTTTGTTCCAGCACTTTGAAAAATGTCATTGGAATTTTGATCGGGATGGCATTGAAGGTATAGATTGCTCTGGGTAGCATAGACATTTTAACAATGTTTATTCT
>NW_028007007.1:0-960 GCF_054177405.1 Leptonychotes weddellii | reverse complement strand
GCAGAAGAATGAAACTGGACCATTTCCTTACACCACACACAAAAATAGACTCCAAATGGTTGAAAGACCTCAATGTGAGACAGGAGTCCATCAAAATCCTAAAGGAGAACACAGGCAGCAACCTCTTCGACCTCAGCTGCAGCAACTTCTTCCTAGAAACATCGCCAAAGGCAAGGGAAGCAAGGGCAAAAATGAACTACTGGGACTTCATCAAGATAAAAAGCTTTTGCACAGCAAAAGAAACGGTCAACAAAACCAAAAAACAACCAACAGAATGGGAGAAGATATTTGCAAATGACATATCAGATAAAGGGTTAGCATCTAAAATCTATAAAGAACTTATCAAACTCAACAGCCAAAGAACAAATAATCCAATTAAGAAATGGGCAGAAGACATGAACAGACATTTTCCCAAAGAAGACATCCAAATGGCCAACAGACACATGAAAAAGTGCTCGACATTGCTCGGCATCAGGGAAATCCAAATCAAAACCTCAGTGAGATACCACCTCACACCAGTCAGAATGGCTAAAAACAACAAGTCAGGAAACAACAGATGTTGGTGGGGATTCGGAGAAAGGGGAACCTTCCTACATTTTCGGTGGGAATGCAAGCTGGTGCAACCACTCTGGAAAACAGTATGGAGGTGCCTCAAAAAGTTGAAAACAGAGCTACCCTACGACCCAGCAATTGCACTACTGGATATTTACCCCAAAGATACAAATGTAGGGATCCAAAGGAGTATGTGCACCCCGATGTTTATAGCAGCAATTTCCACAATAGCCAAACTGTGGAAAGAGCCAAGATGTCCATCGACAGATGAATGGATAAAGAAAATGTGGTATATATGTACAATGGAATATTATGCAGCCATCAAAAGGAATGAGATCTTGCCATTTGCAACAACGTGGATGGAACTGGTGGGTGTTATGCTGAACGAAATAGGTCAATCAGAGAAAG
>NW_028007006.1:0-960 GCF_054177405.1 Leptonychotes weddellii | reverse complement strand
AAAAAAAAAAAAAAAGAAAAAGAAAAAAATGCTTACATACCTTGTAAAAATATAAGCTCACCATGAGTTAATAGTTTATGTGATTGCCAAAATGGCTATGTTAGTCTTAGTCTGTTAAGGGAAATACAGCCTCTGTAACAGGTATGAAAAATTGATTTTATCTCACATGTCAACTCTGATTAGTGATAGATTCTGCTTTGAAGATGGTGTTGAGGGGGAATCTGAGGCATCTAAGCTCGAGAGGAGAGCCCTGCCATCAACTAGTGACCTGTGCAATGCCCACAGCATGGTGAGGAGGTGCTTTTATGTATCTGCTGTCCTTGGTGGAGAATGAGGGAGATGGTGTGATAAGCCTCATTTTGCTGTATAGATGGTTATATAGCATTTGGAATCTTTATTTTTTGTGAGAGGTTCCACTCTTAAAAATGGCTTGGAGTTTTCACAGGGTACATGTATATTAAATCATTACATTATGTACCCTACATATATATAATTTTTGTCAATTATACCTTAATGGGCTAGAAAAATAGTTTGGGTCCTTGTCACTCTTAGATGGGGATGACTGGCAGAGGGAAATTAGACCTTGGGATTGGAGATAGTGCCTTTTCTTTCAAAACTTTTTTTTTTTTTTTTTTGCTTCTGGTGTGTATCAGTTACATTTGGTACTTTTTACTTATTGGTTGCTGGTCACATACTGCCTCTCCCTTTTCAATATGTTTTCATCTTTTTGTAGTCTTTTGCTTTGACCTCAAAGCTTCTATTCTGGTAATTTTTCTCTTGTATTAAGGGGAGAAAATTCTCTGTCCTTGTCCTCAACCAGGCTGATTTTGACCTGCAGATGTTATTTTTGGTTATCGCAACTAAAGAGTTGCTACTGGCATCTAGGGGCTACAGTCCAGAGATGCTGCTAAATATCCTGAAATGCACAGGGGCTTCAACAACAAAGAATTATCCAGTCCC
>NW_028007005.1:0-960 GCF_054177405.1 Leptonychotes weddellii | reverse complement strand
CTCCTTACCCCTCTTCCCTAGCCGTTCCCCCCACGGCAGCACACCACCCTCCTGGGCGGACTCCCTTCCCATCTCTGCCCCATAGACTGCTCAGGTGTGTGTGCTGATGGGTTGATCGGACACCTCCATGCCCAGTGCAGAGGGGCACTCAACTGATCTGATCTGGAACCTGGAACCTCCAGGTTCGAATTCTCTATCCCCCAATGTCTGAGGCTGGGAAAACAGCATCCTAACACCTGTGCACCTGTTTGATCACATGGACAATGGAGGAGGCGGGTGACGTTGGTTCTGAACATTGGTGAGCCCTGGGGTACCAGAATTAGCATGGCCTCGCCTGCTAGAATTGGGCCAGTGGGTTCATTCTTAGATCTCCATCCGTGAACTCCATCTGTGCCATTAGGCAAGTGTGCAAACTCCTCCAAGCCCAGAACTCTCATCTGGAAAGAGGAAAAATAACTATCTGTGTAGCGTAAGACTAGGGGCGGATTCCACGCAGGAGCAAATTCCTAGTACGATGTGGAACGTACTTTAGAAGGTGGAGAAGTCCATCACTAGAAGGTTCAACAAACACAGAGCAGGTGCTGTAATGAGACTGAACTCTAGGATCCTTACAGAGACCTTGAGATTTCGTAGCATGCGCCCAAGAAATGTAGTCTGCTGCCATCCCCTACAAAACCTTCGGTTGGGGGGGGGTCAGATAAATGGTGTTTCCTTCAGTGTCTGGCCATGGGAGACACTGTCCTCAAGGAGAACCTTCCTCCCCCGACCCAGCACCAAGGTCTCCTCGAATGGATCCACTTCTGTTATCTTGAGCAAAAAGGTTATCCCAGAAGAAAGCTTTAGAAACTCTGCAGCTCGCATGGGGCTCCCTGCTCTGCGGGGAGCCTGCTTCTCCCTCTGCCTCTGTCTCTCTCTCTGTCTCTCATGAATAAATAAATAAAATCTTTAAAAAAAAAAAAA
>NW_028007004.1:0-960 GCF_054177405.1 Leptonychotes weddellii | reverse complement strand
AGGGGGCAGGTGGGGGCTGGTGGAGAAGGCTGAGGCCAGGGGGTCCAGAAGGCCAGCCTCCAGCTCTTCGTAGAGGCCCAGGCCCCTTCCACAGAAGCCCTGGAGTCAGCTCCTTGGGCTAACCTTTTCTGACACCCAGCCTGGGTCCCTGGCACCCCACCTTTCTCCTTTGTCAGGACCGACAGGGTGACTTCCCAGGACCCAGTTCCCAGTTCTGTGGAGGCATCTGTGCATCTCGCCGGCATGGACACCGTAAATATTTTGTCCACCCTGGGCTGGAGGGCAAGCGGACGTCTTTATACCAAGGTCCCTGGAGGCAGAGCTGGGAGAGGATCTGAAGCGGGGGTGCGGGGGGGGCGAGGGCAGGGACTTGGGCATGTTCCCCGGAACGGGACGCACCCCCCCTCCAATGCCCAGCACAGGCAGGATGCCCAGTGAGCATTTGGGGGGGGCCTCACACAAACCCTCTCGGCTATGGTTCCTGCTCCCAGCAGATGAGGGTGAGCCTAAGACCTGTCCCCGTCTTTCAGCTCCTGGGGGTTCAATGAGGGGGAAGCCCAACACCCAACTGCTGCTCCCCAGCCAGCGCAGGAGCTGACGGGGATTGTACACACACACACACACACACACACACACACACACACCCGCCCCGGCACATCATCTCCTCGAATTGTTGGGAAGCAGCCCCAGAGAGACCATGTGACTTGCCCAAGGTCACACAGCAAAATGCGGGGCAGTGCTAAAGAGTGCCTGTGGGGGCTCCCCTGCCTATAAGCTGGCCACAGCTGGACAGGCACTACTAAGTGGGCTCTGAAACCCTGGCCTCCAGACTGCAGAACCAAGAATGTTCTCTGGACGACAAGTGGGTCAGAACTAATGATCGGAGCAACCACCTCCCAGGGGCTGCGATGGGTCCAGTCCACTGGCTGGTGAATTTTGGAAGCTCCTGCTGGGGGTGAG
>NW_028007003.1:0-960 GCF_054177405.1 Leptonychotes weddellii | reverse complement strand
TGTCTTGGCAGAATTCAGAGGCCAATTAGGATCTATTCGACACTTGCCTTTGTAATGCCATCTTTTGCTACTTTATCCCATGCCATACAGAGCAGCTGAACAAAACCACCAGCCATTTGTTGAATGAGTCATGCTCCATCATATCTCCAAAGCTTTCCCTAAAAAGCTTTTCCCTATCTCTCTCACCTGGAAAACTACTGTTCATGCTCAATACTTAACTGAGACATTAACATCTCCAGGTATTCTACCTTGATTCTGTCTTCAAGAAGCAATATAACATGGTATCAAAGAACATCGCTCATGAATTCCAACTACTGGCTCTGTGACCCTTGTCAAGTAATTTAACCTCCCTGTGCCTCAGTTTCCTCCTGTGTAAATAGGGGATAGTTTCTCGTAGGGTTATTGAGAAAATTGAACAAGATACCACATATAAAAGTGGTTTGAAGTATTCATGAAATATGGTAAGCATTCAATATATGTGAGCTATTTTTCTTTCTAAGATTGAGTTAAATTCCTTAGTTTTGTGGTCCCAGCCTTCCATGAAGTTGAGAAATGTGTGGAAGTCTTATCCACTTGTCTTGTAGTTGGAGAAGCCAGAAAGCTGAAATTATTTTACTCTGACTCCCTTAGACCTAAGGCTTTATGTGCAAGCTATGCCAATGGGCAAGATTCAAAGGACAGAAACCAATCAGAGGTCATCATCCAGTCCATTCTTGTCAGTCTGCTAGCAAATACTACCTTGGAAATGACTGTTTTGGATTCCTGGCTATTTGAAGGCAATTTGGCAGAGGCAGCAACATCTTGAGCTGGATCCCTAAAGGTAGAAGGTATGCATAGCTATGTGTATCGATTTTTTTGGTTTCCTAAGTGTCCAGAGGCAAAAACACAGCATTAGAGGTGACAGTCTTGACTTTGGCACAGCGTTTATGTGGCCTCATGGGGGTAGCTCCCATGGAGGTC
>NW_028007002.1:0-960 GCF_054177405.1 Leptonychotes weddellii | reverse complement strand
CTTACTCATCTTATGTGTGGAAGTTTATACTCTTAGACTAATATCTTTCCATTCCCCCACCTCCCAGCACCTGGCAACCACCATTCTATTCTCTATTTCTGTGAGTTTAGCTTTTTTTTTTAATTCCCCATATGAGATCATATGGTATTTGTCTTTCTGATTTATTTCATTTGGCATAATGCCCTCAGAGTCCATCCACATTGTTGCAAATGGCAAAATTTTCTTTTTTTTGCTAAATAATATTCCTGTGTGTGTATGTATCACATTATCCATTTATCCATCAGTGGACACTTAGGTTGTTTCTGTATCGTGGTTATTATAAATAATGTTGCAGTGAACATAAGGATGCAGATATCTCTTTGGGATAGTATTTTTGTTTCCTTCAGCTCTATACCCAGAAGTGGAATGGCTGGATCATTTAATAGTTCTATTTTTAATTTTTGAGGAACTAATGGAAGTTACTTTGGAACTTAATCCTATCATTTGTCTGTTTAGTTACCTCATTATGATTATTATCTTGATTTTTAAAAAGTTTATTAAATTATTTCAAAAGTCATAGAAAGATGCATCAGAAAGAAATTTCAGCTCTTCCCATTTTGAGAAAAAAAGTTAAGCCTGCATTAACTCTTTTTTTTTTTTTAAAGATTTTATTTATTTATTTGAGACAGAGAGAATGAGATACAGAGAGCATGAGAGGGAGGAGGGTCAGAGGGAGAAGCAGACTCCCCGCCGAGCAGGGAGCCTGATGCGGGACTCGATCCCGGGACTCCAGGATCATGACCTGAGCCGAAGGCAGTCGCTTAACCAACTGAGCCACCCAGGCGCCCTGCATTAACTCTTTTAAAAACATTTTATTATATATAACATCAGATGGGTCACTTTACTGCATTTTAGCCATATGGGACTAAATGAGAAGGAATGAAAGTAGGTTTTCTTTTTAATTTGAAATTTTTCCTTCAT
>NW_028007001.1:0-961 GCF_054177405.1 Leptonychotes weddellii | reverse complement strand
GACCATGACCTGAGCCAAAGGCAGATGCTTAACCAACTGAGCCACCCAGGCACCCCTTTTTATAACTATTTCTTAAAATTTGTAAAGGAGATCAAGAGCTGAAAAAAATCACCATTAAAAAGATCAAATGGGGGCGCCTGGGTGGCTCAGTTGGTTAAGCAACTGCCTTTGGCTCAGGTCATGATCCTGGAGTCCTGGGATCGAGTCCCGCATTGGGCTCCCTGCTCAGCGGGGAGTCTGCTTCTCCCTCTGACCCTCCTCCCTCTCATGCTCTATTTCATTCTCTCTCTCAAACAAATAATATCTTAAAAAAAAAAAAAAAGATCATCAAATGGGTCAGAACGAGTTCTAGGTCAAATGTGCTCCAGGCATAAAACCTCCTTGACTAACGCCTCCCATTAATTAATTAATTAATTAATTAATTAATGAGAGAGAGAGCGAGCAAGTGAGCAAGAGTGCACAAGCAAGCATGAGTGGGTAGAGGGATAAAAGGAGAGGAAAAGGGAGAGAAGCAGACTCCCGGTGAGCTGGTGCCTGGTGCTGGTGGGTTGGGGGGGGCCTCCATCTCATAATCCAGAGATCACCACCAGAACTGAAATCAAGAGGGCGCCTGGGTGGCTCAGTTGGTTAAGCGACTGCCTTCGGCTCAGGTCATGATCCTGGAGTCCCGGGATCGAGTCCCGCATCGGGCTCCCTGCTCGGCAGGGAGTCTGCTTCTCCCTCTCCCACTCCCCGTTTGTGTTCCCTCTCTCGCTGTGTCTTTGTCAAATAAATAAATAAAATCTTTAAAAAAAAAAAAAGAAATCAAGAGGTAGATACTCAACCGACTGAGCCACCCAGGCGCCCCCCATTTACTCTTTATTTAGATGACAATGAAAGTCTTTTGTCTCCACACCCAGAACACCTGACTCCAAGACTGGCAATAGGAAGAGTCCAGTAGCGACTATGACAGAAGTGAAAA
>NW_028007000.1:0-961 GCF_054177405.1 Leptonychotes weddellii | reverse complement strand
CTCTATCTAGTCTTTTGACTCCAAACTTGTTTACATCTCCCCACCCCCACCCGCCACACAACACATGTGTTCACACTACTGAATTTTCTTTCTCACTAGATGGGTTTGTACACACTCTTCTTGTGTAACACTAAGGAGAGAATCTTTTGAGTTAATAAGCATCATATGTTTTTTAAAAATTTTTTTATTGGGGTAAAATCCATATAACGTAGAACCTGCCATCTTAACTGTTTGTAAGTGTACAGTTCAGTAGTGTTAAGAATATTCACCTGGTTGTGCAAGGAATCTCCAGGACTTCTTCATCTTACAAAACTGAAACACTGTGCCCATTACACAGCTCCCCATTTTCCCTTTCACCAGCCTCCGGAAACCACCTCCTTCAAAGGCGCAATGATCTCAAAGAAATGTCCTACCTGCCATTCCTATATTTATGGGGTGAAATGACAGACCATAAGATTTGGGGTCTGAAGAAATGATGCCAAACCTACTCGACCACTTCCTAGCTCTGCGTTTTGGGTTGTCTCCTAAACATCATTTGTAATTTTCAGAATGTTGGCATTTCTCTCCTATTCATCTGACATGGCTATTGTAAATAGTGTAATAAATGGGTCTGAAACTTTTGCAAGCTATAAAATGCTACACAAATGTTAAGTTCTTATTGTGATTAGTGCCCAGGACAGAGGCTCTGAAAGAATAGTAGTTTCAACAAGGATAGTGGGACAGGCTGTTTGAGATGAGAAATGGTTAAAGGGGTAGGATGCCCTGGTGAGGCACAGGGTAGAAGGACATGTCTATAGGTTCGGGGGATAACCGGTGATACTTCTTTCCTCTATACCTGAGTTTTAGAGAGAGAAAGATGTGGGGACAAGACGGATAGATAGGATGATGTCACCTTTGTTGTTGATAAGCAGTTGGGAGTAAGTGCCTTAGATATGTGAGCAGGCGGGCTCACTAATAATTC
>NW_028006999.1:0-12045 GCF_054177405.1 Leptonychotes weddellii | reverse complement strand
TGTTTTCTGGTGCCCTGTGTGAATTCCCAGTTGTGGGAATTCAGAGGACAGGGGTGACAGCAGTCAAACCTCAAGAAAGACTCCCTCTACTTTCTGCCATTGATGTAGATAATGTCTCATATTGCAATCATACTTGTTCCAGAAAGGATCATTAGAGCAGGTGAAAAATGTCATTTCTTAATTGAACAACTGCAGGGTTTGGGACTGAATTTTGGTAGCGCCTGCAGTATAGCTCCCTTCTGTGGACTTTTCCTCTCCGAGGAGGTGACAAATAAGAATTCAGGTGCAGAAAACACGCCCTCGCTTCTTTTCCTGCAAGAAAGGAGGAACAGCCTATACGGCCTCCCGGTTCCTGTGCTACATCTCCTTACTCAGCTCCTTTTAGTTCAGAGACTCTTTATCACTTGTGCTATGTAAACGAAAAGTAGTATTACACTTAATGAGTATTTAACTGAGCACCTATTATGTACCCAGTGTGGAGGAGCTGCGGTGGGAGAGACAGAAGAAATGGGAGGTGCTCCCATTCTTGTGGGGTGGGTCCTATCTCCCCATCTAGAATTCTGTCCTCATTTTCCTCCCATTGTCTCTTGGGCGGGTCCTATCTCTCTGGAATGGGAGAACCATAGAAGAGAATTTACTCAAGTTTAAATAGGTGGGCCCAGATTATGGGAGTGTTAAGAGTTATGGGTATACGAGGTCCGTGTGAGTTAGAACAAAATCAGAGGTTTTTGTTTTGTTTTTAAAGATTTTATTTATTTATTTGAGACAAAGAGAATGAGAGACAGAGAGCATGAGACGGAGGAGGGTCAGAGGGAGAAGCAGACTCCCTGCCGAGCAGGGAGCCCGATGCGGGACTCGATCCCGGGACTCCAGGATCATGACCTGAGCCGAAGGCAGTCGCTTAACCAACTGAGCCACCCAGGCGCCCAAATCAGAGGTTTTTTGCCAGAAAGGACGAGGCAGGGCCATTTGAAAGGGGAAGGCCATGTCCGGGCCACTTAGCTAAGGGAGCAAGAGCAGGGAATAATATGTAGCTCCAGCTTCCCAAATCCAGGACTCCTGCCGCTTGAGTACCAACGTCAGGAGAGGCTCTGGGAGGAGGACGGCCTCGAGCAGGGCTTGGAAGAAGAATTAGGAAAAGAAAACATGGAGTAGGCTGGACTGGAGCAAGCTAGTGTGGAAAGCAATGGGTGTGGAAATCAGCCATCCGTGCAGGGACAGAAGGAGGTGGCATTTGGAAGACAGTGTTTACAAGGTGCTGGAAAAGAAGGATGGAATGGGCAGACCTTCCGAGCCGGAGGGGCATTCAGAGCCAGTCCATCAAGTCAGCCAGTCCATCTCATTTCACTTCATAGATAAAAGAAATGAGGACCAAGGGTTTACTGGATTGCCCCATGGTCGATCATTAGTAACTGGCAGAGCCTTTCTTGACCCTGGGTATCTTGGCTTCCAATTCCACCTCCTATACTGGGATGCCTTTGTCTGTGCCTGTCTGTCCCCATTTTGTTTCTTGTAAGTGCCTGGCTGAGGTCAGCTTGGAGAGGACCTGGAACCATCCTGCTGGACCCCAAGATGCAGCCAGGGACCATGACAAGAGCTCGGGCTCTCAGTCTCTTCTGCAGTCTGAGTCCCTGCCACGCCCAGCCTCCAATCCCTCATCTGTGCCAGGAAGAGGATGTGCTAGCACAGGGAAGGGAAGCATAGGTCGACTTGCATGTCACATTCACCCAGCTAGTGGTGGCTATCTAGGGAGCTGAGTGGCATCAAGGCCTAAGAGGCTAGAGGGCTGGCATGGGTTCGTGAGGACTGCCACAGAGAGGGGCAGGAGGGTGGCGGCATGCCTGCTGGGCATTTGCTGTCCTAGGCACGGGACAAATGATCCTAAGAACTTTCTGGTTCTCAGATTTTATGAATCCGCTGAGGTCCTAAACGTCCTAGGTGAGACTATTGTTATGGGTTGAACTGTGTTCCCTGCCTTGCTCTGCTCAGTCTTTCTAGGGGCTGATGCTTCCCTCTCTGAGCCCTGGTCCTGATTCTGCTGCTAGACCTCAGTAATGCTTCCTCCCTGGATCTCTGCTACGATGCTCTGCTGCTGAGCCCACCCCAGACACATGCTCCACCACCCCTCTGTGTGCGCATCTACTCTGTTCCACGGCCTCTCTATCTACATCCGCTGGTCGGATCAGATGGCCATCTGATACTTGATATGCCTCTCCATGGTAGTTTTAAAACAAGCTCTCTTCTATGATCATAGGTCAAAGCACTATTGAAGTCAAGTGGATGGGAGGGGGCCTCTGGCTCCCTCATCTTGCAATGTGTGGGTCCTCTTGCCTCTCGGCAACCCCTCCTCTGGTATCTATTGGCATCATTGGTTCCCTGGAGAGGTCTGTTGGGCATCTTGGAATCAGAACACAAATGTCTGAATCCTGCCTTCAAGCTCTATTGATTTGGGGACAATTTACCTTTTTTTTTTTTTTTAAGATTTTATTTATTTATTTGATGAGAGAGACACAGTGAGAGAGGAACACAAGCAGGGGGAGTGGGAGAGGGAGAAGCAGGCTTCCTGCTGAGCAGGGAGCCCAATGCAGGACTCAGTCCCAGGACCCTGGGATCATGACCTGAGCCAAAGGCAGAAGACACTTAACGACTGAGCCACCCAGGTGCCCCAACAAATTACTTTTAGAGCCTGAATTTCCTCTTTGGATTATGGAAATAACCTTCCGTGTGCGTGTGTGTGTGTGTGTGTATTAAATAAAATAATGTAAAAATTCCTAGCACACAGCATAGCCTCATTCACATTAGTTTTCTTCTTTCCTTCCTGCCAACTCAGAACCCCCAATGTGGGTACTCAGTAAATATTTATTGAGTAAGTAAAATTCCTATTCACATCTTCACACCCTACCCAAATTGCCTTTTTCTTCTGATCAATTGCATTGGAAAGCAAGGTGATAAATTCTTCCCTTATGAAATTATTGTGTTTAGGGATGTAACACCTTAAAGAATAAGTTAATTACTCTCCTAAGGACAGGGCACTTTTACACTGTAAGAGGAACTCCTAGATATGAATTCCAATCGTCGAGTTTTACATATTGTACAATGTTAGAAGCAAGAGCAACAGGGTTTTTCCTGAGTGGGTGGACCTTCCCCATGCCCTTCAGATCAGCTGCCATAGGTGCCTGCTGACCTCTGAAATTCACTGTGTAGTGAAGGTGGGAGGCAGGCGTTGGGATGATTTATGGAAGATGAAGATACCCTGGGATCCTAAAATCTCACCCGACCAGATCATCAGTGCTGGTATCTAGACGAGAGTCATGGGCTGTAAGGTGGGATCCGGGAGAGACAGAGTAAGGCACAATTCCGACTCATCACAGCTGATTTCCTCGGAAATGTGCCGACACACCTGTTAGCCCTCAAAGGATGAGCCCCTAACCACCTGCTGGACTTGACAGCCTAAGGGCCGGTGAAGGTCTGAAGCAGTGAGCCATGCTGACACTTAGAGGGGAGAAGAGTTGTGTCTGCAGGGTCCACATGGCAGTCCCACAGGGAGTGGTGACTCCTCAAGACCCACCTCCTCGAAGCAGCCAGCTCCAGCTACTTCTGCCTTCCCGGCTTACCTCCAACACCTTTAGCTGCGCTCCGGAAGCTAGAGGGGGCTGGGCATCATCTCGTGCTTTAAGCATGCCCGGTAGGCCAAGCATATTCCATTCCCTCTCTAGGCCATTTCCAAATAGATGCCAGCCTCAGGAAGGAAGGCAGAACGAAAGCTTACGGGGCAGCTCAACAGGCTCCATCTTTCAGCAGTACATTATATTAGAAGGTGCCGAGAGGTAGATATGCTTCGCCTCTGGGGGTCTGGTCATTTTGCTGTGCAAAGATTGTGGTGAGTAATTCCACACTTGTCCCCCCACCCAGGGACATACAAAATTTTCTTACTCTCTGCCTGTTTTACGTATTCATTTGCCCTCATCCCCACCTTCTTCTAAAAGTATGATCTCTGCTTTTATACAGAAACCTGGACACTACATGGGCTGGTGTTGAAGGTGGGATTCTGTTACAGAAAAAGCTGGATTTTTAAAAAAAATAAACAAACTCTTGTTTTTATTGATCACTCATTCTGTATCAATTACCATGTGAAAAGTGCCTTACAGGTATGGACCAATTTAATTCTCTAGACCAGCGCTTCCCAATAGAAACATAATGCGAGCCACATATATGATTTAAATTTTTCTGGTAGCCACATTAAAAAAGTAAAATGAGGGCCACCTGGTTGGCTCAGTGGGTTAAGTGTCTGTCTTCAGCTCAGGTCATGATCCTGGAGTCCCGGGATTGAGCCCTATATCGGGCTCCCTGCTCAACAGAGAGCCTGCTTCTCCCCCTGCCCCTGACCCCACTCGTACTCTCTCACTCTCTCTCTCAAATAAATACATAAAATCTTAAAAAAAAGTAAAATGAAATAGGTGAAATTAATGTTAATGATATATTCTATTTAACCCAAATACATCACAAATATCAATCCAGTATGTATTCAATATAAAATTATTAATGAGATACTTCACATTCTTTTCTAAGTCTTTGAAATCTGGTGAGTACATTCACAGCACACCTCAATTCGGTCGAGCACATTTGAGGTGCTCGGCGGCCCCACAATATCCCACTTGTGCCTACTGGATGGCACAGCTCCAGGAAACCCTCCGAGAGAGTGTTACCAGCATCCCTACTGCCCCCAGGAAAAACGGAGGGACAGAAAGGCTACGTGGTTTTCCTAAGGTCACATAGCTAAAAGGTGATCAAGCTGGGATTTGCATCCAGGCAGCCAGATACCAGAGCTGATATGTTTATTCACTAATCGTTCTTATCCCTGTGGCTGAGACAAGCGTACTTTGGTATCCCCGTCCTTGCCCAGGGACCAATTTGCTTGAGAAGACTGCTTTGGGTTAAAGCATTTGAGCTTCACTAATAAATGTACCAGGCTCCAAATGATAACAAACAAAAGCAAAGGAAAGCCTGAATTATAATTTCAATAAACCAAACAGAAGAGCACTGGGTCTCTTACCTAATCATAAACAAATATGGTAAATTTTCCCTTTACCTTTCTGGACTTTTTTTTTTTAAGATTTTATTTATTTATTTGACAGAGAAAGAGAGAGCACAAGCAGGGGGAGGGCAGGCAGAGGGATAGGGAGAAGCAGACTCACCACTGAGCAGGGAGCCTGATGCGGGGCTCGATCCCAGGACTCTGGGATCATGACCTGAGCCGAAGGCAGATGCTTAGCCGACTGAGCCACCAGGTGCCCCTACCTTTCTGGACATTTGATGACATTTGGATTGATGGAAGACACTTTCCTCCTCCTCACACCTGCTCTATCAGTCCTGGTCAGAAATTTTATTCTGCTAAAGACATTAAAAAAAAAAAAAATGGTGGAGACATCTGACCAAATGTGGTATCTGCTACCACAGCTGGGGGAGTTTTTGGCAACAAAGAAGATCTATTTTCAGCATTCACCTTTGAAGACCTCCCAGGTCCCAATAAGGGTCCATGCCAGTGAGGAAGCATCACCACCCAACAGGGATATTCCAGGAGCATCCTTACCCAGAACACAGGCCAGCTGGGTCAGCGGAACATTTCTGCAGCTTGCGCACACATACCAAAAAGCGAGCTCAACAGGGTTTCAGCAACCCTCTCCAGGCAAGCTGAGGAAAGTTCACAAGGGGGAAGCTCACCTTGGAGAGTATTCTGTTAAAACCTCATCTGACTGAAGTCTAGGAACTACGGTAGCAGATGGTCTTAATTATTCACACAGTTTAGCTCGGGAGGGGGCCATCATCAGAGGGTTCAAGGCAAGATGCCCATGGACTGCAGTATGTGATTAACATGAATGAGAGCCAGTGTGTGTCAGAAAAAAGTTGGCTATGGCTGTGGCTTATCAGAAAGTGGTAAATTACCTCTCCTAATGTTTTCTCACTTGGCTCTCGGCTAAGCAGTTGAGGACATTCTTACTTTAATTCAATCCGCTGGAGGATACAACTTTCACATGATGGATACTAATATAAGCTTGGCTAACAAGAGGCTCTATGCCCCCAGGGGGTATCTGGGAGAGATAGGGAAAGAATTCCTTCACATCACTGGGATTGAACGTACCAGGCATTCCTGACAAACATCAGCCAGACTCAGCTCACCTTCCTCAGGGGCCTTGAGCACTCCCTGCCCACAGTGGCCCACTCAGCCTGCACGCTCTTCCCCCATGAAGAACGGGTTGGATGCACTCCCACCTCTCTGTTGTCAGTAAGCAGCATGGAGTAATAGGTTAGAGGCATGCAAAATAGGCTTCAAATCTCATTTCCACTTCCCAGCTCTGTGACCTCAGGCACACTGAGATTTTCTAAGTCTCTGTATTTCATCTGTAAAACCGAAGCCATATGTACCTAAAAGCAACTTTTTAGAGGGAAAACAAGAAACATCTACTTTTCAGGATTGTTATAAAAATCAAAGATCGTATTTCTTAAGTTCCTGATCCACAGTAGGTGGTCAAAAATACCAGGTAAAGTGTTTGGGTTCAAACAGGTGCAGCCTGCTAGATTCGGGTCAGGCGATTTAAATGCCAACCGCAAGTTGCTAAACTGCATTATGGAAATGGTTGTATTTAATTTTGATCTTCAGATTTTGGGAAACTGGTAACTCCCAGGGATGAGCTTAGGTAGTTCCTCCTGGATCCAGCTCTTGGAACAACGCAGTTTAAAACTAGAAATATACATTTGCTCCAAAGAATATGATATGGGAGAAAAGCTTAATTACCTAAATCAATACGTGTCTTCACATGTGCTGTATAAGCTAGGGAGGTGCTACCTTGTGTGAAGTTCAATGGGAAGGTGGGCTCTAGGGAGTCTGCAGTGTCTGCAAATAAGACTTTTATTTATTTATTTATTTTTAAAGATTTTATTTATTTGACAGAGAGAGACAGCCAGAGAGGGAACACAAGCAGGGGGAGTGGGAGAGGGAGAAGCAGGCTTCCGGCGGAGCAGGGAGCCCGACGCGGGGCTCGATCCCAGGACCCCGGGATCATGACCTGAGCCAAAGGCAGACGCTTAACGACTGAGCCACCCAGGCGCCCCTGCAAATAAGACTTTTAAGTGGGGTCTAAGTCATCCAATGCTTCTTGATCTTGCTGGGGCCGGGGACATGGTCAGAGAGAGAAAAAGAGTTTCTAAACCTGGATCTTGTTCAAGGTTCTCATCTGATCAGAGCTTCTTCAATGGTCTGATATACATCCTTCTTTGAGGACATCTTTAGCTTCAAAGCATATGTCACCTGAGGAACTTTCCAGTACATTCTAGAAACACTGATTTCTAGGATTCCAAGAGTGGCATTGTTCTCGTAATGGATAAATATTTGAAAATCTTTTACTTAACTTTAACCAAGCAGGGCTCCAAAATACAAAGGAGAAAACGTAAAACTGGAATTTCCAAGGTCCTTTTCTTAGGCTACTATTTTCACAGCTGAATCATTCTGCCTAGCAAAGAATATAAAAGGCCTACTCCAAAGAAATCTGAGTCTCAAGTAGCCTTGGACCCACTCAAATGTTTTTCTTTCCCTAGAAGCAATCCTATCTGAATCAATCCATCATCTACCTGAAAAAAAAAAAAAGGGTATTCTGTGCTATAGAACTTGCCTGCCTAAAAATATTTTCTGAAAAGTCAAGTGGCTATTGACTTCCCCAGTGTAGCCTTAAACAATATGACGAGCCATGGCCTCTTACCACTGATACCTCACTTTGGGGCACCCAGTCAAAAAATGCCCCTTGTGACCAACTGATTCCCAGTCAGTAACAAAGGCACGCACCGATGGGGGTGGGGGACACACTGTAAACATCATTTAGCAGAAAGCACTGCTCTTATGCAAGCTGATCCTCTCAACGGCGCCCCCTCCACCTGCCCACCAACGGGACTGTCTGGGGCCCTCCGAGAGCAGTCCTCACTCCAGCTTTGCATGACTGGCCCTGTCGTTTCTAGGCCCTTTGTAGGCAGGGAAATGAATGAATCATTCCTCCCAGCCCTGGCTCCGCATCTTGTGCTCTGCAGCTCCCAGGAAGGGGCCTTCCTGCCTCACACGGGGAGCGTCACATAACAAGGGTACCGCTCCCCAGCCAGGAGCAGCGAGCGGCCCACGATGCAAAGGGCACTTGCTTAGTGTTGGCTGACCACTGGAGCACAGAACTCAGCAGAATTCTTTCACCCGGACAGAATGCTCCGCTCAACACCGCTGCCAGATGTCGGCATTCAGATAGGGGGTCAAGGGGTGGGCTGGAGGCTGTCTCCTTCTTCAGACCCTCACCGCCAGGGATTCCTGCTGGATCAGCAGGAGTGATGAATGGTCCTCATTCTCGGCCCAGGGCGCACCGTGGGGAGGCGACCCCAGCTGCGGTCCCGGAGCTGCTTCTGGCCCCACACAGAACACATTCCTTTGTGGAAGAAGGCTGCCTTTGGTGAATGGGGTGTGCTCAGAGAATGAGGGAAGTGCTGGGGGACGGTGGGGCCTTTCTGAACCACCTCAGACAAGAATGCAGACTTTGACACCAGGCTAGGCCAGGGCTGGTCCATTTGGCCCCTGGCCAAAGATTCCACCTCCATCCTGTCTATTTCTGGCCCCGGAGCAGGAATGTTCAGGGCACAGGGAAATGGTGACAAGGGAGCATATGAAGCTGAATTTTTTTTTTTTTTCATCCTCCAGAAAGAGGCCTTTGTCAGGCGTAATTGGTTGTGATCAACTGGGGTTCCCCACAGTCCACCTCTGGCTCTGGGCGGAATCTCATTTTAACCAGGCTCTTTCTTGGGGAGGCTGAAGGTACAATTTCCAACTCTTAAAAAGTGTGCCTAGTAGAGACTCTCGGACTGGATCAGAAATATATATAGTGTCTGCAAGAGATGCATTTTATCTTTATAGCACAGAGCCCATAGAGAGAGGCAGAGAACATCCAAACCCAGTGCGGCCACTTGAAGACAGCTCTGTTAAAATGGCAGCGGGAACCGTGTGAGGCCAAGAGGCCCCTCGGGTTCAAATTAACCAATCCCTAGCCCCTAAAAAAAGGAAGACCACCGGAGAACATACAATAATGGAAAGAACAGGGTGTTGGCCTCTAGAGTGGTCTCAGATCCTGATCTGGCTTCTGCAAACAGAGAAGGGCCTTAAAACCATCTTAGTGAGCTGCACAGGAGGTATCGAGGGCCCAGGACAGTGACTGGCTCATGGCAATGCTCGATGAGTGGTGACTAGTACAATTATATACAATCAGCAAGAACGTGAAAAAAATCCCAGGAGGGGTGTCGCTTCATCCATCAACCACTTTTTTTTTTTTTTTTTTAAAGATTTTATTTATTTATTTGAGAGAGAATGAGAGACAGAGAGCACGAGAGGGAAGAGGGTCAGAGGGAGAAGCAGACCCCCCAGCTGAGCAGGGAGCCCGATGTGGGACTCGATCCCGGGACTCCAGGATCATGACCTGAGCTGAAGGCAGTTGCTCAATCAACTGAGCCACCCAGGCGCCCGACCCATCAAGCACTCTTTTTTTTTTTTTTAAGATTTTATTTATTTATTTGACAGAGAGAGAGATAGCGAGAGCAGGAACACAAGCAGGGGGAGTGGGAGAGCGAGAAGCAGGCTTCCTGCCGAGCAGGGAGCCCGATGTGGGACTCGATCCCAGGACCCTGGGATCATGACCTGAGCCGAAAGCAGACGCTTAACGACTGAGCCACCCAGGTACCCATCCCATCAAGCACTCTTAACACACCACTTGGATAACAGGTTTTAACCATCCTCCCACCTCCCCCCATCTACACACACACTGTTTCCCAGAGCTAAGGATCAGTAGCCAAACTGGTCTGAGTTTCTGCACCCTTTCGAAGGGGAGGAGAACCAAAGCCACAGCCAGAATGGTGTGCAGACTTGGTCAGCAATCCAATCACTGCAAACACGTTGTGTATTTAGGGCAGGAAGTGTCGTGGGGGATGGGACCCAGTGTATGCAAATTCCTGGAGGGTTGGTCCAGGCCCAGACAGGTAGGGCAGGACTCGGCAGGGCCAGTAAGAGTATACTGGGCTGGAGGGAATATACAAACCAGTTTCTCGAAGAGATGGCCCCTCAAAAGTGGCCAAGCAGGCACCTCCTACTTAGCTTCCCTCATGCCTCAGGTAGGGCGAGTCCCAGCAGGACTCACTCTTGGCTTTGTCCACTTTCTGTGGTCTCCTCTAGCTTCCAGGCCAGGCTCTCATTCAAGTGATACCACCTCAGCCTTCAAGGATCAACTGTTCAGGCCTGAGCCCGTCAGGTGAGAATCAGACCCTGCGGGGCCAGCAAGGGACGGGGCAGCCAGCACACAGACCGCAGCCGCATCTTCGGCTTGTCTGGAAAGGTCTGGCTACACAGAGGAGCGGGCAGGAGCGCTGTTCTCAAGTTTGTTAAGAGCCTGTGATCCGGGATTCTGCTGTCCACAGAAGCCCTGGCTCCCTTCCAGAAGCCCAGTGAGTAATAGCCACAGGCCCCGACCGCCACATCACCAAAGCTGGCTGGGCTCAGCTGCACAAGGCCAGCTGGGACTGTGTCACTGATCATCATTCCTGGACGTAATGGCATCTGCAGAGTCGTGGCATATACACACCCACCTACCAGTTCTTGTCCTTCCCGAGGAAGGCAGACTTCCTCAGCTACCTTTGGACCTGATCAGTGTCCATCATGCTGATCACAAGTCTTTTCTGGGCCTCCTTCTGGGAATGATTCTAATATTCTCACTGCATTTCCAAGCATGGCATGGCTCCCACTGGTGGCTACAGGATGCCCCCACTCTCTCTGGCATGGCACGCACCCATACCCTGAGCTCTCGCCACACTGACTGAGGGCATGTGGTTCCCAGAAGACACCTGCTTCCACACTTCCCTGCCACTTGCTGTTCCCTGTTCTAGAACACCACATATCCACCTCCTGAACAACTATTACTCTTTGTTTAGGAATCTATCCACATGTGTATATAAAAAAAAAAATCTTAAGGAACCTACTAAAAGGCTATTAGAACTGAGTTCAACAAGGTTACAGGACACAAGATCAATATGCACAAGTTAACTGTTTCTATTCACTTTCAAAGAACAATACAAAAATGAAATTACAAAACTAATTCCATTTACAATAGCATCAAAAAGAATAAAATATTTAGAAATAAATTTAACCAAAGGCATGCAAAATTTATCCTCAGAAAACTACAAAACATTGTTGAAAGAAATTAAAGATCTAAATAAATGGAAAAACATCCCACGTTCATGGATTGGAAAACTTAATGTCTGTCATTAAGATGAGAATACAAATTGATCTACAGATTCATCAAAATCCCTATTAGTATCCCAAATGTCCTTTTCATGGAAATTTATTTATTTATTTTTAAGATTTTATTTATTTGCGAGAGAGAGAATGAGAGACAGAGAGCATCAGAGGGAGGAGGGTCAGAGAGAGAAGCAGACTCCCTGCGGAGCAGGGAGCCTGATGCGGGACTTGATCCTGGGACTCCAGGATCATGACCTGAGCTGAAGGCAGTCGCTTAACCAACTGAGCCACCCAGGCGCCCCTCTTTTCATGGAAATTTAAAAGCTGATTCTAAAATTTATGTGGAATTTTAAGGGATCCAGAATAGCCGAGACAATTCTGAGAAAGAACAAAGTGGGAAGTCTCATACTTCCCAATTTCACAAAAGGTAATACAAAGCAACAGTGATCAAGACAGTGTGGTACTGGCACAGGACAGACCTATAGATCAATGGAATAGAACTGAGAGTCTAGTAATAAACTCATATATTTATGATTAATTCATTTGGACAAGGGTACCAAGAACATTCAATGGGGAAGAATAGTCTGTAAAAAGAATGGTGCTGGAATAACTGGATAGCCACATGGAAGAGAAAGAAGTTGGGGGGGCACCTGGGCGGCTTAGTTGGTTAAGCATCTGCCTTCAGCTCAGGTCATGATCCCAGGGCCCTGGAATCGAGTCCTACATCCCAGGGTCCTGGGATC
>NW_028006998.1:0-961 GCF_054177405.1 Leptonychotes weddellii | reverse complement strand
TATGTTTTCAAGAGCCAATTGTGAGTTCCTTAAGGTCAGAGATTAACTTTTATTCACTTTTTTAATCCCTAACATCAAAAGCCAAACCTAATGCCTAGATACATGGAAGGGACTAAAAAATGAGTTTAGTAAGTTTGTAAAAGAAAGTTTGGGAAATGGAATTCATTGAAATTGATTAAATGCTTTATTGTAGCTTTAACTGAGGATTTTTTGCAAAGTAAGCCACATATCATTGCCTATTTAAACTTAGCCAAAGTGATCAAAAACCTTTGTATTTTGAATATTGCATTATGACACACATATTTGTCAAATACAGATTTGTTAAATAACTTGATAATGAAATTAACATACACCAAAATTCAAAAACCACTTTAGAAATATTTATGCTTTCTAATTTTATTGAATGAGTGAGTGTTGTGTTTTTATCAAGAATATTGAACATTGAACATTGGAATTAGTTACCAAACATGAATAAACAATTATGTTATGTGGGGTGAGGATGATGTGATTTGATGCCCATGAAGTCCATTTGTTCTAATTTCCTGAAACAGCTTTCAGGAGGTTAGTTTATTTGTATTGTTGGAAGGTTTTAAAAACTGACAATAAATTACTGTGTAATTAAACACCACCTTCTTTTGCCTTTTTAGTACAACCCAAGAAATATTTAGTTCCTTTCTTTAAGACATTTTAATTTAAATAGAAAGAATAATTATACCTTAAATATAAATGTTTATGAATGAATCAAATGCTTGGATCAAGAGAAAAAAAAAAAAAACAATGAGGTCTTGGAGCTGGAATAATTCAGCAACATTCTGCAGTTTTGACAAGGGTTAGTGGGGACACATATCCAGTCTCTGTTCTACTTATTGGGCTCATGTGAAGTATTTTATTCCAGAACAGATGCATCTTTGTAATTCATACAAAGATAAGAGGCTGACATTGGCCCTAGAGATTCTGAAGA
>NW_028006997.1:0-961 GCF_054177405.1 Leptonychotes weddellii | reverse complement strand
GTAATGCATGTTTATAAAGTATCCACTATAAATGAAGTCCTTTAATTAGATTACTTTTAATTTTTATAGTAATAACGAAGAATATTACCCCCATTTAATTTGCTCAGTATGAAACAACTAGTAAGTAGATGAAAAAGTGTTTGAAATAATGTATTTTCTATTGTGAGGTTATTTTTTTTTTTTTTAAGATTTTATTTATTTGACAGAGAGAGACACAGCGAGAGAGGGAACACAAGCAGGGGGAGTGGGAGAGGGAGAAGCAGGCTTCCCACGGAGCAGGGAGCCCAGTGTGAGGCTCGATCCCAGGACTCTGGGATCATGACCTGAGCCAAAGGCATATGCTTAACGACTGAGCCACCCAGGCGCCCCTGTGAGGTTATTTCTACAACATAAGATTTCCTTGAGCAATACAGAATATTGCTAAAAGCAACATGTTTTTTCCTTCAAGGATTATGGTCTCTCTATGGAATGTATATATAACTTAACTTCCCAAATAAAATATAATTCCTTGAGAGAGATCATGAACTAAATGGATTTTTGTTATAGACAAAACATCTAAGCAAGCAAAAATAGGATGCGTAATTGATTAGGTCACTAACTGTCCTAAAAAACATACTGTGTAGGTATGCTATTTTGTTATTCAGAGCTTCTTGATTCATAGCCAACACAATTTTGAATTTCAATTATAAAGGGACAGATGACAACTTTAACATGTTATATGTATACTTTCAAAATCAATTCCCACCACGTTACTCTTTCTCCAAAAAAAAAAACACTATGATTTGCCAAATTTAAGTAGGAAGTAATCACCATTTATTTGCTGCTATGAAAACTAAGTAAAAGGATAATATTTTTGACCTTTTAAAATATCAAATCATAGAAATGCATTTTCTAACCTTTCAAAAATCAAATATTTCACACTATATTTGAAAGATAACAGAGCTATAATTTCAGTTTCATT
>NW_028006996.1:0-961 GCF_054177405.1 Leptonychotes weddellii | reverse complement strand
ATATATATTCTTTTTGCAATATCATAAGAGCAAATTCTATCGATCACTCCCAATTACAGTGAATGCGATATAGAAAAGCCCACAGATTGAAAATATTAAAGAAACAAAAAAACAGACTCTCATGTCTGATTGAGAAAACAGGGTAATGGGGGGGGAGGGAGTAGGGGTTTTTTGTTGTTATTTTCTTAATCCCAGATATGAAAAAACCTGTGTTTTTAGAACTTAAGTTTTCTCAAAAGGATATAAACATATCCTATCACTACTCCAACATGCATAAAGCAAACACGCTAATAACTTCACTCTAGTTTAATACAAAGATTGCTGATACTTAATATTATTAAAGCAAAAGGTGTTACCTACCAATAAACAATCTAGCATCAACATTTGGGTATTTTCCAAGAAGCTTCTTACATACATCAATGGCTGGATCATCATGATCTTGTACACAAAGGAGGACTTCATACTAGTCAAAGAACACATTTTATGTAAATTAATCTCTTACAAAAATAAGCACATTATTAGTATTTGCTGACTGATAAAAAGGCGTTAGGAAAAACAAGCAATTGTACACACACAGTTTAAAAGTTAAGAGAGTACTCATAATGGATGCAAACACTTATGATATCAAGTGTTGCTTTAATTGAGAGCAGCTTCTCCCTGAACAGGGGCCTATTTGCAAGCAGAAGAGATCATGAAGGGCCTGGCAGCCCTCACAGCTGAGGGCCATTCCCAGATAGGCATGACCTGGTAATTAAACTGGATCTCAAGCTTCTCTGTGGCTCCGAAGCTTTACCAAATACTCACAGGGTGCCCAGCAGTGTAAACACAACATAGAAAGCAAAATAAACACCCCCTCTGTTCTCTAGAAGCTTGGTCTCTGAATTTATCATTTCATGAAGGTGCTATCAATTACATATCAACTCCCCTTATGATCAATTTAAAGCACTTTCCCAAACTCTTC
>NW_028006995.1:0-961 GCF_054177405.1 Leptonychotes weddellii | reverse complement strand
GGGTTCAAAGCCCCGGCTTCGAACTCCCAGAGCTTGGGGCTTTAACACGAAGCTGGTGTGCCCCCCACCTCTTCCAAACACTTGTATATGCCTTGTATATGGACTCCTGCTGGTCTGTGTCAAAGTGTTCACAGGGCTTTGGAGAAATGAGAAATATATAAGTGTATTTGAATTTTTATTCCTCAAATTATGGTCACCCTATTTTTTTTTTTTTGGTAATAAGCTAGCCTTTCTTTTATAAAACAATGGTGATAGTAAGTTGCAGAAATCATATTTGTGTTTTGCTTTCTTTTCTTTTTTTTTTTTTTGATGACTTTACTTGGTAAAATAAAAAGCTGAGACAATATATCAGTTTCCCTAAAGTTTTTTGTCCCTTTTCATTTAATAGTCCAGGGCACATGAACCATCAGTGTCCAAGAATATACTTTGAATTTTTTCAACGGCTGAGAGCCATGTTTCTCAAAGCATTCCATGCAACATGAATCCTCTAAGATACAGTGAATTAAAGGTTCCGGGGATGATAAGTTGGGAAACCTATATCCTCTAGCCCCCTCTGGGAGAGTTTATTAGGTACATGAGCATATTAAAGGCTCTGACAAGTCCTGCAGCAAAGAAATGTACTTAACTTAGTTTTACCCAGTGCCCTTTTGCTTTTTGATCACACCCATTAACCTGCCATGAACATATTTCAGGAAAATTCCATATACTGGCTAAAGCCACTGTTCCTGGGGCCCAAGAATGTGTTTTTCCTTGTTTGGCTCGTTAACAGCTGAGGTGGCATTTCACATGTGCGTAAACCCCCAGGAGAGCCTCCCGAGTTATAAATGGTGCAGCGGAAACAATGACCCAATTGTCAGACATCGTGGTGATTTAGAGCCCCTGGAAGGGCAGGGACATTTATGACATGGCATAGAGCTGGATGCAGGGAAGTCCCAGCCTGCCTGCTTGCTTGCAGCTCCAG
>NW_028006994.1:0-961 GCF_054177405.1 Leptonychotes weddellii | reverse complement strand
TGCTCTAAACCTTTGGCATTGGCAGTCCCATTTTACAGATGGAAACTGAGGCATAGAGAGATGAATGAATTGCTTTCTCTGAGCCCTGGGTTGGCAGGTGACTGAGCCAAATACTCCTACTGCCGATGAAATCAAGGCTGAGAGCTACGGGTGTGTTCAACTAAAACCCACAGGGACTCTCTGAGTGGGGAGAGAGCAGGCTGAAACTGGTGTTGGTGAGCAACACCAATCTGGACGGGTAGAGCAGAGCCTGGGGGCTGAATGTTAGTTGACTTAATGGTAATGGCTAGAAAAGCAATCCCAGCAGAACATTTTTACTCCAATACAGTGTGTTACTTTTAACACAGTTAACGTCCTCCAGACAAAGTCTTAAACCAACCAAGTGAGAGGCAGCTCCAGGTTTTATAAACCAACCTCATTTTTTGGTAGAATCACGTTTGTGCTTTTGTGCCTAGCAGATGGAAATGGAGTCGAAAGTCTGCCCATGGCCTGTGGAAGTTTAAAAGGTGGGCGAGACACTCTGGAGATAAAGCCCACCATTCAGTGCCATAACTAATTTTCGTGGATGGCTTATGAAAGTCAACATCACTACTTCGCACTCACAGTCTTCACAAAAAGCACCAGGCATCCTGATTTCAGGCAGGTTTCCCAAAAGCTCAAAGTTAACAAATTCAGAAGAATAGGTTACAAAGGTGATTTCCAGAGGGAGAAAGAGCAGAAGAAGGAAAAGAATGGTCAGACATGGAAGAGAGGGACACATCGATAGCAAAGCGAATGCGGTGTGACATTACTAGGGAGAAGCGAGGGGCAGAGAGGCATAGTATGGAAACCTCTGGAATCAGCAGCCTTTGGATGGGAAACAGAGGGTGGGAGAGTGTACATTTGTATTTTTTTTTCTCAAGCAGGTTGGAGAACCTGGTGACCACTCACAAAAATGGTACCAAACACCTGACTGTAGAGA
>NW_028006993.1:0-961 GCF_054177405.1 Leptonychotes weddellii | reverse complement strand
GTCTTAAAGGGATCAAAATTTGTTTTAATGCTATAAATTTAAGTGAATTTAGTATTGGTGCAGGGTTAGGAAAATAAACCAATGTAACATAATCAAGAGCCCGTAAGTGGATCTAAATCTATAACAAATAAAGTAAAAGTATAAATGTTTCAGTAATTGCTGTTGGGGCAATTGGGTATTCATATTTTAAAAAAAAAAAAGAAAAATATTATATCCTTACCTCAGATAAAGGTAGACAGACCAGTGAAGTGAGAGTAATGTGGTACTCCCAAGAGAGAACAGACAGACTGACCATATTTTATCCATGTATGTGTCTCTGAGCTGACCTCCCTTTTCAGCTGTAATTTCATGGACATGGTTGTGGTCACTGCAAGAATTTGGAACCTCAGTGGGAGCAACCACTACATTCTGCAGGTGCTAAAAAGTCATTCTGTCTCTACTGAGCCCTGTTCTCCGTGCTGGCACCTTACATTCACAGCCCCACAAGCTGCTTTAGTACTGCTTGACCATGGAGACCTTGAAAGCTTCATGGATTCACTGAGAAAAATATGATTACAGTGTGTGGGTGTGTGGGACCCATCCATGGTTGTCCACAGTTATAGCTAATAAACCAGTAGAATGAAATAAATATTCAATGTAAAAGAAAGTAAAAGAAAGGGGTGAAAAAGCAATAAAGAATAAATTGGACACATACAAAAGAAACATCAAGGTTTTAGATTTAAACCCAAGTATATCAACAATGACATTAAATGTAAATTGCCAAGATACCCTGCATAAATGATAGATCATCAGTTTGGATTAAAAAATACACATTATCTAACTATATGCTGCCCAGAAGAAAAACACTTTTAACATAAGGAATTAAATAGACTAAAACTTGGGCGCCTGGGTGGCTCAGTCGTTAAGCGTCTGCCTTCGGCTCAGGTCATGATCCCGGGTTCCTGGGATCGAGTCCCACATC
>NW_028006992.1:0-961 GCF_054177405.1 Leptonychotes weddellii | reverse complement strand
AAGTTTACAATAAGAATGAAGATCTTCACTTCATACATCTCAAAGCATTCTCTGTAACTTTTATCTATCTTCTTTAGATATATTATACATAGTAACTTTCATATAAGGTACCAGATATTTTCTTTTCTTTTCATACAACATGTTTTAATTTGGATTGTCATACAAATATCTTCACTATTTCCCTCCCTTTCCTTACCCCATCATCTTCTCCAGTATTTTCTGCTGTTGGCAACTCCATACATTTTATTACTCAAATCAGAAAAATGTGATTCTTCTTCTTTGTCATTCTCTATTTTTGATCCATAACCAAATATTGCGAACTCTGTATCTTAAGAATTCCTCAGTGCCACCTCCTTTCTGTATCCTATCATTGCTGAGATGCTCACCATATCTCTCCTGGATTCCTGAAACCATACTCTAACTGGCTTCTGTTGCCATACCAGCCTGTCCTTTACACTGCTACTAGCTTGACCTTTCTGAAAAATAAATTTGCCTTTTCTGCTTAAAATTATTTAATATCTCCTTTTTTGTCATTAGCACATGAACTCATTAATGCAGTTCCTAAATTCTTCAAGATCTCTTCCCTGTTAAAGAAATGTCCAGAAAGGGTTTGAGCTGAAAATGAATTCCACGTAACTTAGCAAGATGAAAAGCTATCACAACTTCTGTGCAATAACCCTAGTCAACGTTTTCCCAACTATAGCATAAGAATGAAACACTTAATTTAGCACAGCTAAGATGGTGGGAACTGTCTTATTCCCACTATTGTGTGGGCCAGGAGTTACAATCTCAATTAAAAAAAATTGTCAAGTTATTTACATTTATTTGGCTCTAAATCTATTTTAATTTGTGGGAGGCAAAAAGGCCCGTGACCCTAATGGAAAACTCATCTTAATCCTATTCATATGGAAAATTAGGCTGCATTTGATGAAATGCCAGTGATTGAAATTAAACATTTTAG
>NW_028006991.1:0-961 GCF_054177405.1 Leptonychotes weddellii | reverse complement strand
GTTGCAGGTTGAGTGTCAGTTAAGAGCTCCGTGTGTGCGTGTGTGTGTGTGCACATGCATGGTGCATGTGCTGAGTGTGTGCACGGTGGATCCCAGATGGGTTTGAAAGAAATGGCATTCATTTATTCACTTGGGAAATACAGAGCACCCAGACATCAGGCTAAAGGATAGAGTGTTTGGTGCCTGGACTGCCGCATGCCGCGCAGACCATGGGGGCTGCAGACACAGGCAAGTGGCCGATCAATGTCCAGACTGGAGGGAAGGCAGTGGCTTGGGCCAGAGTGGCAGCAAGAATAGAGGCTGGTCAGAAGAGGATTCAGGAGGCCACATTCCCAGGACTGGGAGCTGATGCAAAATGAAGGGTGAGGGTTTGGGGAGAGTCATGGTGACCCCTGTCCCTGGCATGAACAACCAGTGGATGGCGGCATCCTTCAAGGAGAGCAGTGGGCACAGAGAGGAAGTTGTTGGGGGTAGGGAACTGTGGTTCCTCTTCGGACACACACACCTGTCCATGCGCAGGGCCCCAGAGCTGGGAGGAAAGTGCCTGGGGGAGGGACGGGATGCAGCAGAGAGAAGGCAAGCCTTTCTGGAGAATCCTGATGGGATCATTTGGCAGCAGTGAAGGTCTTAAACCCACAGACAAATGAAAGCTCTAGAGTCTGCAGAGGATGGAACCAAGCATACTCTCCCTGGGAGGCTGTGGGTGCCCGGCCATATCCCGGGGCCCCTCTCCCAGAGGTGCCCGGCTGTCACTGGTGGTGGGTGGGGGAGCTCCTGTGCTCGCCAGCACGGTCCTGCTTGTGTGTATCTGCCCACAAGCATATTGTCTGGTCTCAGGCATGAGTTTGTCCTGCTCACAGGATGGGCTGAGGATGGTGAGTTGAGCCCCCAGGAGTGACCCCGAACCAGTGGGGACAGTGGTCGGTGGAGAAATGCCTCAGCTCCCTCTGGCCTGGTGGGG
>NW_028006990.1:0-961 GCF_054177405.1 Leptonychotes weddellii | reverse complement strand
ATGGGCTTTAGAGGTAGTTGTATCCGTGTTCAATGTTTAGTGCCGTGTCTTCTGAGTTTTGTAATCTTGCTTTAGGTCAGTTTTCATGATAGAGAGAGAGGCTCTGAGATGGAAGTTTTTATACAGGAAGTTTGTTGGGGAGTGTACATGGAATCAATATTATTGAAGGTGTTCCAGATAGACAAAAGGAGGGTTGGCCTATATACTCCTTTACTGATGAGTCATTGGATGTAAGCTGCCTGTGGGAGAGGGAATAATCTGGGTGAGTCAGTGCCATTTGGTAGAAGGAGAAAAATCTCCAGAGAGGAAGTCAGCTGTGAGCCATCAGAAGCCAACACTTGAGGCAGCTGGGGAAATGACTCCCTTGTCCTGAAGGGGGATGTGGGTGATGACCTGCACCATTTACTGTGTCGACTTCTTGTGACATTTGGCTCTTCTTGCTTCCTATAATAAGTTTATTCCATCTGGGAGCAGCTTCTCCGGGATTCCTTAGTAGGTCACCTTTCTTCAGAAAATCTCCAACAGGAAGATTAGTGGGGACCACAGTCCCTGCTGATGCACCTAGTCTCAAGACCACAACAGTACTGATACTTACTGTCTTCCTATTGTCTTCTCTCTTCTACTACCCATTCTAGAATTCCTTCTTCCTCTGCCGGCTCCTCTACTGATATATGTGGCTTACCTTGTAGGCTGGCATAGACCATTACTGAGGGGTCTGAACCTCTCCTCACCATTCCCTTCTTAGGTCATGGCTGTGGTACTTGTCTGTTTACTACCAAAAATAGGCAGGAAAATACTAAGAAATGCTCTGTGAACCACTTGGATATCAGAAATTCTTCCCTGCCCTCGTTGTAGGACGGCAGCTCTACTTCTTCCTAATGATCACTTAGCCTGCCAGTATGGGGACTTAATCTTAGTTTCTTCTTTGATCAAGGCTGGTCAATTTGCCAAGTTAAAAAAA
>NW_028006989.1:0-961 GCF_054177405.1 Leptonychotes weddellii | reverse complement strand
CGTGACCTGAGCTGAAATCAAGAGCTGGACGGACGCTCAAGAGACTGAGCCTCCCAGGTGCCCCAAGCCTCTTGTTATAGGATGACACTTTCCATGGAATGCAACATAGTCAATAAACCAAATTAATTTTTTTTTTTAACATTTCTTTCTTTACAAGGTGAAAGAACAAATCCTTTGAGATTTTCTAGAGACCCACTTGGAAATCTCAAGGTCAGTTCGAGATCAAAATTCCACTTAGGACTTGATTTGAGGAAGTTGTCAAAGATGCCAAAAGCTTTGAACACTTGCTTGACTAGGACGGCAGGTCACCGCAAAACAATGCTCAGCCTCCCATTAATAATCAAATACCTAACGAGGTTCACATAAAACACGAAAATTATTCTGATAAGACACAGAATCTGCCTCCTAGGGAGTTTAACTCAAAGGTAAAGAAAAAAACCTTTTACAGTCTCTTCTGAAGAGCAGACAATAATCCAAGAATGCATTGTTATAACAGAAAGAAAACCAAGCTCCAGTTTCCATCAGTGTACGACTGAGCTCATTTTTTAAAAGCCTCATAAACAAACGCATTCGCTCTCAGCCGGCTTGACCACACATACAATTGCTTGTCTGCAAATCTACAATTTCTATACCATGCAGGTCTTGACCTATGTTTTCTCTCTTTCTTCTTCGGAAGCACACAGTGACTCACTTTTCCCTGAACAAAACCCTCCCTTTGTACCTGGTATGCTTTTCCTCATCGAACACGCACCCTGCTCTCCTTGTGTACTTTGCATACAAAGTTGTGTCTCTTATTATTTTTAGCAGTTTCATTTCCATATATCGATTATAACTTCTCACCATCAGCACACTTTCTTTTGCAGAGAAAGCCCAGCGGTAGACGATTGTCACATACCCGCGTTCTGCGGCGGGACCACACGTTGTATAAACACGCCTCTTGGAATTTTTATGGGCATGTGCT
>NW_028006988.1:6525-12047 GCF_054177405.1 Leptonychotes weddellii | reverse complement strand
TTTTTTTTAAAGATTTTATTTATTTATTTGAGACAGAGAGAATGAGAGAGACAGAGAGCACATGAGAGGGGGGAGGGTCAGAGGGAGAAGCAGGCTCCCTGCCGAGCAGGGAGCCCGATGCGGGACTCGATCCCGGGACTCCAGGATCATGACCTGAGCCGAAGGCAGTCGCCCAACCAACTGAGCCACCCAGGCGCCCCTCAGTGTTACATTTCTTGGGTGTGCTCATGTTACTGAGCTTTTGCGTGGTGTGTTTGTATTCTCAGGAGTTATCTGCTGAAGTATTCAGGACTGAGTGTCATGATGCCTGCAGTTTACCTTCAGATAGATCAGCAAAAGGATAAGAGTGTGTGTGTATTTGCGTGTGTGTATATAGTTGTGACGAATCTAAGGGAAGGCTACGCAGTTGTTCATTATACTGTTCTTTCATCTTTTCCTTAGGATTAAAAATTTTCTTTTTTTTTTTAAAGATTTTATTTATTTATTTGAGAGAGAGAATGAGAGAGCACATGAGAGGGGGGAGGGTCAGAGGGAGAAGCAGACCCCCAGCTGAGCAAGGAGCCCGATATGGGACTCGATCCCGGGACTCCAGGATCATGACCTGAGCCGAAGGCAGTCGCCTAACCGACTGAGCCACCCAGGCGCCCAGGATTAAAAATTTTCAAAAGAAAAGTTTGGGAGGGAAAAACTTTAAAGTAGTAGTAAGTTATTATTTATAAGTGTATCCGTGTGGTAGCTTTAGTTATATGTATGCTGTTTTCTGATGTATCAAACATGTATATAGTGCTTCTTGCATGCCAGATGCTGTTGTGAGTGCACCAATATTATCTTACCATAGCTCTTTGAAATAGATACGGTTTGTTGTCTTCATTTTATGGAGCAGGACATTGAAGCACAGGTAGACTTGTCCAAGGTCATAGCTAGTTAAGTGGAAAGTTGGGATCTCAGCCCAGGGAGTCTAGTTCTGGAGTCCATGTTCTTAACCACTGTGTTCTGTTATAGCTCAGATCTTCTACCTTGGAGTATGTGCGTGCGTGCGTGCGTGTGTGTGTGTGTGTGTATTTTATAAGCCGATAGAGTCATGATCTAAATCATCTTAAATTCTGAATTTAAATTCTTTGAGTGACAAGTGATGTTGGTCAAGATATACTTGAAGAATGACAATTCTAAGTGCTGTCTGGAACACCAAAGTTTAAATTATGCTTTTACTAGAATTAATAGCACGTGTACTTTGAAAATTGGTAGTCTGTGCATGGAAATCCTCCTTGATAATGGCATTTAATTAACAAGAGTATTTTGTTTTTAACCATGATGGCTAAAATAATATTTTCCTATGGAAAGTCAAATATTCTGCCTTTAAAAATATTCCATGAGAAGGGTTTTAAATTCCATTTTGGAAGGCAGTGATTCTAGTAATCTGTTTGTTTTGAATAACGGAAGGAAGTGTAGTGCAATTCTTTGATGAGGGATGATCTGGAAAGGGTTTTTCCCAGTTCATGGATTCCTCCAAGGATGTTCTTCTGTTTTATCTACATTTATACTGACCTTCTAAAGCCTAGGTCAGAAGCCACCTCTACCAGATTTCTGTTAAATTCTGTCTGTGGGAAGAATTAACCTCTTGATTTAGCTGTCAGTGTTTTCTGTTGACATTGCGTAGTTGCTTACTAATTCTTCTTAACCACATCTCATTTCTTCCATATATTGTAGGCTCTCAGAGGGCAGAATTAATCATTATTTTTCTGTCCCCTACAGCAGGGTCCGCTAACTATGGCCTGCAGGCCAAATTTGATCTGTCATATTTTTGTAAATAAATTTGTATTGGAACACTACCGTACTCATTCATTTCCTTATTCTCTCTGGCTGCTTTGGCACTAGAGCGAGAGAGTTGAGTAGTCAGGGTAGAGGCTCTAGGGTCTAAACTATTTACTATCTGACCCTCACCAAAAAAATTTGTTGACCCCTGTTCTACAGTATTTTGAACAGTACCATGCATGCATTAGATACTTGTTTAATGAATTCATGAATTAACATTTGACAGATACATATCATTTAATGAGAGCACGTCTCTGGACTTCTTTCTGTGATTTTTTTTTTTTCTTTTTTCTTCTCTGTTATTTATTGTAAGGTGATGTTTAAATCTCAAGAGTAATTTCTAGAATACCATATGCCTAGGTAACACCCTGATGTTAAATATCTCTTGGAGGGTTAAGAATATATTTCAAATGTGGCATTTTAAGAAATTGCTTTGTTGTAACTATAAGAAGTTATTTAGGATTAATCTATATCTTCTGCAGCAACTGGTTCTGAACCTATGTATTGGTCAAGTTTCATGACCAGCAGTATGCAATTGGCAAAAGAATGTCTTAGCCAGAAATTAACAGATGAACAAGGAGAAGCATCGCAGCCTTTTGAAGGACTTGAAAAGTTTGCTGAAACCATTGAAACAGGTTTGGCATTATGGAGTATTTTCAAAAATTTTAGTTTTTTTTTTTTTTTTATTAGTAATTTAGTACCTTTCTTTAGTAAGCCTTGTATAAGGAAAATCCATTGGAGTGATTTTTTTTTTTAAAGGCATTACTGTTCTTCAGAACTTTAGAATTGAGGTTATTTTAAATATTCAATTTAATTTCACGTCCTTCTGTACCCTATTTTTTTTTTTTCTCTTTCCTTTATTATGCTTGTGTAATGAAGGGTTTAGAGGTCAGCAGAGAGTGTTGGGCATTGCTCAGGTATCTGTTAGGTGCTCAGTAAGGCAAAATGTTTATTACCAAACTCAAGATTTTGGGATTTTTAAGGAAAGAAATACCAGTTTATTTTGTAAGTTCTTATTAAGCTACTATATATACCTTTCATTAGAAGTTTTTATTTAGTATACATGTGGTCTCATATTGATGGTTACCTGTTTACTCTAGTACTAAGAAGAGTAAAAGTCACTTTTATAGACACTGTCTTGAGAATTGAACACGTGCCAGAAAATTCCAAAACTGGAACTGCACTTGAAATTCGAATAGAAAGGTAAGACTTCTTATATCTGAGAATAAATGACCCTATTCTTTTTTTTTTTTATAAATAGTAAGATCTGACTTTCATTAGATTTCATGATGGTTTTAGAGGTTAGAAGTGATGCTATTGAGTTACTACATTGTATGTTTTCAGAGTAAAGCTCTGCTCTCCAAGATACATTCTAATCCCTTTATTGAAAACTTAAAGTACCATTTGAGGTATAATTATATATAATACTGTGTGGAATTCAAAGCAAATGATTCTTTTAGTTAATACCAAATAAAAATCATGAATATGTGAGTGCTGCTAAATTTAAGGCACTCCTGTTGGAGTTTTTTCATACGAGCGATGTCCTGTTTTGGCGTGTCTCATTAATGCGAGGGGCTTCTTTGCTTTCCGGTGCTTGATCTGAGTGCTGCTTTCACGAGAAAGGCTAAGTCTGCAGTTTTCTTTGAGAGGATTCTGTGAGAGTATCTGTGTGATAGTAATTTACTTAAATAGATAGAAACCAGGACTTAGTTTTCTGTGTATGCCCACTTGGAGCCTTATAAATAGCTGAGTGTCGATTTGAGGTAGTCACTTTTTTTTTTTTCTTTTGGTGGGCACCAAAGCAAAGTTTATTGAGAGTACAGTAATGTACAGATAGTACAAAGCACCCAAAGAAGGAGGGGACCCGAGAGGGTTGCCCTTGAGGTAGTTACTGTTCACCTGTGTCTTAACGTGATAGAAATAGGCAGAATTGCACTGAGCACCAAAGACACTTTGTATAGGGAACTTTTGGGGACTTTTACGAAATTTTAAGCAGATATGTTACGGTTTCTGTCTTTCATAAAATTACCTATTAGTGAAACAGTTATTGTTAGCAGATTTTTGAAATTAGGTTGTGTTACCTGAAATGGTATATTAAAAAGTATCTAAAATCTCATGCATGTAGAACTACATTCTGTATTTTGTTGAAAATGAAGTGAGTCATAAGAACTCATAGAATAGTCATAAGAATTTAAAAAATGTCATTCATTGCAGACTTGTGACTTGGAGCCAAATGCTGTCTCACTGTTACTAAGAGATGTTTGTGAGAGAGCACAGGAATTGCTTTCCTTGAGGCTAACTTTAGGAAGGTATTAATCTTTTCTCCCAGTTTAGGAGCCCCATAAAATTATCCTTCTTGAGGCTGAGGTCTCTTGGTGAAAACATTTCCTGTAGTAAAGCATTAATGCTGACCACATTCTAGGCATTTTCTAAGTGCTAACACTTGAAAAACTCTTGACCTTAAAAAGCTATGTGTGTTTTAGACTTGCAAGTAGGCTTTCTTAGGAGTTTTATGCCAGCGCTTTTTGTTTTGAACTTTGAGAACTGTCTACTGTGATGAAGCTGCTGATGAGGCCTCAGGAATTAATGTGCATCAGCCCACAGCCTTTGCTCACAAGTTACTCCAGCTCTCCGGAGTATCTCTCTTCTGGGAGGAGTTTTCTGCATCAGCAAAATCTTCCCCAGTGTGTTCAACTGCACCAGCGGTAAGAAAAACAAAACGAAAAAACCAAACATTAAATCATAGATTTTTAAAAAGTTTAAATTAGGGGCGCCTGGGTGTCTCAGTCGGTTGAGCGTCCGACTGTTGATTTTGGCTCAGGTGATGATCTCAGGGTTGTGAGATCCAGCCCAGCGTCAGGCTCTGCACTGGGCATGGAGCCTGCTTAAGAGTCTCTCTCTCCCTCTCCAAAAAATAAATTTAAAAATAAAGAAATAAATGGTTTAAAGGAGGGCTATTAAATTGTGCTAGGATATAAAATACGTGTTAGTTTCCATCTGATCTGGAAGTTAACACAAATATTCAGTAATGGAGACCCACATTTCAGAGTTTTTAAAATACTCACATTTATGATTAATGCCTTTCCTACCAGGGTATAACATTGGATGCTGTGTCTTGTAGGAAAGTGGTATATTAACAACTAATACCCTTTTATAATAAAAACAAAAGCAGTGTTCACATTTACCTTACATAATGTATGGCTGAAAACTTACAAATCATATCTTAAAGTTTTATAATTAAGGAACTTTTTATTAATTCTTTCTAAGAGTAGAGAGTCCTTTTATAAATCAGTCCTTCCATAATTTATCTTTTACATTATTTCAGATTTTCATAATTATAGAATGTCTATTATGTTTTCTTATTGCTGTGATTTGAATAGATGTGCTTTTTTTCATAAAGTCCTTTTCCATGATTTGCCTTTATTACTGTTGTGTTTCATGCTAGCTATAAGACACTGGTTTATTCATTGTCACATAGTACAGCTTTTCATGTCAGATATTTTACTCTTCTTTTTTTTTTTTTTAAAGATTTTATTCATTTATTTGAGACAGAGAGAATGAGAGACAGAGAGCATGAGAGGGAGGAGGGTCAGAGGGAGAAGCAGACTCCCCGCCGAGCAGGGAGCCCGATGCGGGACTCGATCCCGGGACTCCAGGATCATGACCTGAGCCGAAGGCAGTCGCTTAACCGACTGAGCCACCCAGGCGCC
>NW_028006988.1:0-6425 GCF_054177405.1 Leptonychotes weddellii | reverse complement strand
CAGATATTTTACTCTTCTTAAGTTGACATTTGTTTTTTGCATTTTGGTTTATTTATACTAAGATGTTCTAAAGAATTACTTTATTCTTAATTGCCTTATTATAGGAAACTGAGCCAAAGCTGTCACCTAGCTGGAATCCCAAAATTGTGTATGAGCCACACCCACAACTAACTAGAAATTTACCAGAGGTAGCGCCCTCTGACCCAGTGCAGATTGGAGGGCTAACTGGTAGGCTGGAGTTGAGTCTCACATTGAAACAGAATGAAGTACTTCCTGGAGCTAAGGTCAGTATTTGTTTCATTTTCTATAGTTAAAACAGAAGTACAAGTATTCTTTAATGTGTGCAGTGACCCACCAATTGGCCACTGTGGGTTGTCCTGTAACTAGGGTGCCCTCTGTCCTGGAGTGCGTGTTCGTAATCTCAGTTGGTGCCTCTGTCCTTAGGTGTCAGGGCCTCTGCTCAGGCTCAGGTATTAGTACTGTCTCCTGCACTCACTTTCCCCCGTTCTAGCCGTTCAGAAACATTCATGAGTTAATAAATTAGGAATTTATTAAAGACTTTCTGTCATCATAACTTTCAGTTTAAAGGAGAAGAATATGGAAGTAAGAAGTTGACTATAGAAGGTGTTTAATTGTATGCATGTAAAAATGCCCACCTAGATGTGTTTTGAACGGAATGACCATTTTTATAGTTGTACAATGTTTATGAAAAGAGATTGATTTTTTTTTTTTTTTCATGATGTCTCATGGCTTTTTGAAGACCCTGTAAAGACAACTGCACTTGGTTCTTAGGGAACAGTATTGAACAGTCTGCTGGAGAATCAGGAAGCCTATATTTATTTAGTCTGTTAAAAATGTCTTTGTGAAGTGTTATTTTCAAACTTTGAAAACTAATTTTCTATATAATCTCTGTAAAATGTAGTTTAAATTAAGAAAATATCAGGATTTATTTATCTGTTTACTCACTGGGCTAACTAGCTGTAGATGTTGGAGTAAACTGGATGCTGGGCCCTATGCAGTTTCTTGGGTGAGATACAGAGAAGAGGGGAATACTGTCTTTGCCTTAATACAACGTATAATAAGGGGTATAGACATTGCTGTGGGGACATGGAAGAGGAAGCAACTGAGTACTCGTGCATGCACATAAGATTTTCAGACGATTGAGGATCTCCAGCAATCCGTCCTTGGATTGGCACACCTGGCTACAGTTAGAAGCAGAGGAAGGTGATGATCAGAATGCCAACCTTCCTGTTGCTGATTACTTCCTCTCCTTTGTTTACCGCTCTGTCCTACTTCAGGTGGTACGAAATCCTTTCACCAGATCTTAAGCCTGTTCATAGAAAAACAGGAAAGCCCTAGGTCTGTTTCAGCATGACAGGGAATCCCCTGAGGTGCTAACTTCCTTGGGGAAACTAACACACCCATGCCTCTGGGGAATGCATTAGCTATTTCTTGAAGAAGGAAGAACCATGGCAGTCACTTTTATAGTTCTGTTTTGATTAGCTAGTCCTCAACATCTGTATACTTGATCTTTATGCAGACCTGAACTTTTGCACATTAGATGTTGATTTGTAGAAGTGCCTTTTTAAAAAAAATTTATTTTATTTATTTAGTATTATTATTTATTTATTTTATTTATTTGACAGAGAGAGACACAGCGAGAGAGGGAACACAGGCAGGGGGAGTGGGAGAGGGAGAAGCAGGCTTCCCGTTGAGCAGGGAGCCCGATGCGAGGCTCAATCCCAGGACCCTGGGATCATGACCTGAGCTGAAGGCAGATGCTTAACGACTGAGCCACCCAGGCGCCCCTGTATAAGTGCCTTTTCGATGTTACTTTTGGACATCTGTGTATTAGGTGACAAGTGAACATCTGGAATTTATAGCATGATGGCATTGTTTGCCAGCCAGTGTTTGATATTTGGAGTTATTACCATCCTTGTCTACATGGTAATTTTTGTGTAGTAACTTGAGTTTGAGTACCTTTTGTTCTTATTTAATGAAAATGAAGGCTAAAGTTCTAGATATTAGCTTTGAGAAACATAAATCCCATAAACTTAATGCCGTGTAGACAAAGATGGCATTGGTTAGGGGTGCTCAAGTGTCAGATCTTTAGTCTCGCCAATGTTCATTAGATCCACAGGTTTTCCAACTGGGATCAAAATGTTATGAAAGTTTTGGGGGGTGCTCCTGGGTGGCTCAGTCAGTTAAGTGTCCGACTCTTGATTTTCGCTCAGGTCATGATCTCAGGGTCGTGAGATTGAGCCCTCGCTCAGTACAGAGTCTTATTTGAGATCTCTCTCTCCCTCTTCCTTTGCCCCCTGCCCCTTGTATGTGCATGTGCGTGCTCACTCTCTAAAATAAATTAAAAAAAAATTTTTTTAGTTCTCTGAGATGGTACCCACCCCAAATAGTGTGTCAGCTTGATAGCTCACATGTTCAGTTTTAGCATATACTTTCAGGAGTGTATAAGAAAATAGAGGAGCTGTATGTATTGAATTTATAGACATTTTGTTTAGTTACTGTCATATTGAGTTTGAAATTATTTCAGTTATGTTCTGTTTTTTCTATTTCCAGAGGAAAGTAAGAGCTGCTTTGTTCTTTGTATGCCAAATTTAGAATGTACAAATAATATTTCTATGAACATTAGAAGTGAAACTCTTGATAATCCATCCTAATAAAGGTCAGAGATTATGTTTTCAATACTAAGAAATTTAAAACCAATTTTTAAATATGGCTTGTAATCAGAAAGATTTTCCCACTGTCCCCAGCCTAAACTCCTTGCTGATTCATCGTCTGGGATGGCAGCTGTCAGCAAGGAGTTCCAAAAAACAAATCCACCGAGAGCCATATCATGGGAGGAGTGAGGGCTTCCCATCTAGGTCAGCCTAGGTTAAAATTCTGGCTCTGGGTCTGTAGATGGCCTTGTGCAGATCTTTATGATCCCATGTCCTCATCTGTAAAACAGATGCCTTTCTAGAATGAGTGGAAATGTAATAAAAGCATAATGCCCCAACACTCAGAAAAAGGTGATAGTGAGGATTGTTATTCCTGGAGAATACATTATATTCTCCGATAATGGAAGCTTCTCGGCATTACTATGTAATATTTTTTTGTTTTTAGAATCAGAAGAAATTTGTCCAGCCTCCCCCCCGGAAGATATCATTTTGCAAATATAAATGTTAATTGAATTTTAAAATTGCGAAATGATATAAAGATAATAGGAGTGTTAGCATTAGCCCTAAGAGGAGGTGAGTGAAAAGTAAGGCAGGCATACTCAACTTGTTAGAATGTGATGTAGAGGACGCCTGGGTGGTTCAGTTGGTTAAGCAACTGCCTTCGGCTCAGGTCATGATCCCGGAGTCCTGGGATCGAGTCCCACATCGGGCTCCCGGCTCAGCGGGGAGCCTGCTTCTCCCTCAGACCCTCTCCCCTCTCATGCTGTTTCTCTCTCTCTTTCTCTCAAATAAATAAATAAATAAAATCTTTAAAAAACAAAAAGAATGTGATGTAGAAAATAGAGTAATTGTTTTGTCAGAATATACTCCATAGGAATCAGGATGAGACCAGCTGGGGCTTTTATTTCCGTGAGGAAAAATGGACAAAGACTTGGAAAAGAGCAAGGCAGTCCACATGAGCACCCACTTCGTAGGCATCTCTGCCGTGGCCTGCGCTTTCCTGTCCAGCAGAGAGCAGGCTTTGTGGAACCCTGCCTGCACGTGTGGAGAGGCACACTGTTGGTAGGGAAGGGCCTCACATGCTCTGTTAGGGAGTGTTATCCATGCGCGAACTTGAGAAAGCCAACTTTATTTGCTCTTGGCTTGAATCCCCCTTTGAGGATTATGATTTGAGTCTTCAGATCCTGTTGGGAATGAATTCTGTGCTGCTGCTGTCTTCGTATTCTTCCTAGTGACTGTGACTTGAAGCCTCCTCAAATACCTGAAATACTCAGAAAACTCAGAGATAAAAATAGGACATTGGACTTGCCAACATGGAATTTTGCAGGAGGATTTTCCCCCTTAGAACAACAGTTTGGTGGTCTTTAAGTCTTTCATTTAGATTGTGTGAATTAGTGGAGGGAATCTTAGGTGAAGGAATCCAAGACTTAAGTAATCAGTCATTAAAGTGTACTGGGATTTGTGGTGATGAGATTTTAAAGAGTGTTTATCCTGAATGGCTTTTTTTTTTTTTTTTGAAGTTGGATCTTGATGGACAGATAGACTCTATTCATCTATTCCTGTCACCAAGGCAGGTGCACTTGCTTTTGGATATGTTAGCAGCTGTTGCTGGACCAGGCAAGTATGGCAATAGGCAACTCTGTTACTATTTTTGCTTATTAAAAACTTTTTAGATTCTGTGATCCCTAGCTAGTTGCTTAAAGCTACTGCATAGCTCTGATTAATATTAAATAGTGGTAGTTCTGCATTGACTGTGGCATGAAGTTGCCGTTGGTATTGGACAAGTGGGTTTTGGGAGAGAGATGATTGATTAACCCCAAATTTAATTACTGTTTTGCTTTCCTTTCTATACTTGTAGAAAATTCTAGCAAAATAGGGTTAGCTAATAAAGATAGAAAAAACCGACCCATGCAGCAAGAAGAGGAATATCGAATTCAGATGGAATTAAACCGGTATTATTTGAGAAAAGATTCCCTCTCAGCAGGTGTATCTTCAGAGCAAAGCTTTTATGAGACAGAATCCGCTCGTACACCTTCTAGCCGTGGTAAGCGTCTGAAACAATTGACACTGGATTCCTACAACGTTATCATAGAGCAAAGTAAACTTAATTCGGCCGTTGTGAAATGGGAGTTTAGTAATGAAAGAACGAAAGATCTGTGATCTAAGAAGGTTTAAATTTGTAAGTTGATCTAACCGCAGCATAACAGTGATGCACTGGCTCATGTATCTTTTTTTGAGTGTCTTATCTCGTTTTGTAAATCATGACTTCTTTTTTATTCTAAGGACAGTCAATTTACAAAAATGTAGATTTACACAAAAGATAAATTGGGGTAATTACTCATTTTGTCAAATTCTTACATGCTCGTATGATGATTTACGGTTAGAGGCCCTTAAATGGAACCTTTTTTTCTACTCTTCCATCAATTACACGTAAATACAGTCTTTACACAGTTTACTTTGCATTTTTACAGGTGTTTTAGAATGTTTAGCACTAATACATTAACTAATAAGAATCCATTTAAGTATAGAATGTTGAACTAAATAAGTTTTAAAATCTACTCAAGAAATTTTGGTTATAACAAACTTCATTTGCATGAGAGTAAAACAACCTCCAGAAAGAAGTGAAATGTAAATAAAATTCTAAATAATACATTCAGGTTTTTTTTTTTTTTTTAAAGAGTTGTATTTATATGAAACCAGAGATGGCAAGATCTTTACACTATTTTAAAGTTGGATTTTAACTTCTAAATTGTCATATGATACTTAAAAATATACCACGTAGTACTGCAAATCTTACATTAAAAAAAACCAAACAAACAAAAAGCAAGTTCACCAGTAGGATAGCATAACGTTTTGTTAACTTGTATTTGGTTGAGTTTTTACTATCTTGGATCCTCACAAATTACCCCATCAGAAGTAATGTAAATTGTAGGGCATCACTGTACTTCAGATAATCTGAAGAATATTATATTAATGTATGTTAACTTAATTTAAAGACATGAATTATACAACTGACAAGGTTTAATTCTGTCTAGAAGAAGAAGTTTTCTTCTCCATGGCTGATATGGACATGTCCCATAGCCTTTCTTCTCTTCCACCTCTGGGAGACCCTCCAAATATGGACCTTGAGTTGTCATTAACTAGTACATATACAAATACTCCAGCAGGATCTCCATTAAGTGCTACTGTGGTAAAGTATTTAAATTTTGTTCTATTCTTGAAAAGTGGCTTCTGAAATTCTACACTTTATTTATGTGATTTAAAAAAATTCTTTTACAGCTTCAGCCAACGTGGGGAGATTTCCTTGAACATCATAAAGAACAACCAGTAAGAGGGTCCACATTGCCGTCCAACCTAGTTCACCCACCAAATTTACAGAAGACTTGTAAGTAGTGTAAGACACTTATGGTAGTTTTCCACTGGAATTTATTTATTTTATTATTTTTTAAAGATTTTATTTATTTATTTGAGAGACACAGCAAGAGAGGGAACACAAGCAGGGGGAGTGGGAGAGGGAGAAGCAGGTTTCCCATGGAGCAGGGAGCCCGATGCGGGGCTCGATCCCAGGACCCTGGGATTCTGACCTGAGCTGAAGGCAGATGCTTAACGACTGAGCCACCCAGGCACCCCTTCCACTGGCATTAAAAAAAAAAAAAAAAAAAAAAAATTGTTTCTTTCTAGAAAATGCCATTTTACTGCTGCTTTTCTTTCCCCTCATACATTTTTTTTTGAGCTAGGCCATTTAACAAA
>NW_028006987.1:0-961 GCF_054177405.1 Leptonychotes weddellii | reverse complement strand
GCTTGTGATACGCTGTGCACACGCGGATGTGCACTCACGGATGAGGGAAGCTGAGGGGGGGCCAGTGTCTGTTCTCATATGGATCAACACATCTAACTCATGCAGTACTAAGAGGGACAGTCCACTAGTACACCCACTTTATAGAAAGGCATACTGAGGTTTTGGGAGATCAGTGATGTGCCCAAGAGCCAGGGAGGATGGAGCTGACACAGAACCCTGGGTGGAGGGGCCACCAGACAGGTGTTCACCAAAATGTGAACACGGTGGAATGGGGGACAAGTTTTCTTCTTGTTTTTATGTGTCTGTTGGGTTTTGCTAAAATGAGCATGAATATTTTTGTAATCATTAAAAAAAACCCACCTATTTTCATTAAGTTTTAAAGAGAATTTGCTAGGATGAGCCCAGACCACGCCTTAATCCCCCGAGCCTCAGTTTCTTCACATGTAAAGGAGGATGATGAAGATGACAGCTGGTGGCCAAGCATGTCTGACACCATCTCATGAGGTCCCCAGAGACACGCCCACAAACGCATGAGGAGAGGAGGCCTGGAGAGGGCGCAGGTCTGGCCCGTGGACACACAGCGACGACGGGAGCTGACCTCGCAAGTTCAGAGCCTAGGTGCTGCCCACAGAACAAGCACCTTCCCAGGGGGGGCGCCCCGGCTCCACCTGCCTGCAACAGTCTGACAGGGCACTCATCCCTGCGCTGGTCCCAGGGCTGAGTGCAGGCTCCACTCTCCAGAGCTGCTACCCAGCCATTCACGAAACCTACATCCCACACTGGGGTGGAGGCAGAGCAAGGACAGCCACATCTCCCAGGCCCCTTGGGGAGCAGCCACAGAGAACAGACATCTGCTAAGCGCCTGACACCCACTTTAGCCTCACCTGCCCTTCCTTCACTTGTTTGTTCCTTCACTGTCTTGGGAGGCCACAGAGAACCTGAGAACAGGCCAAGGGCACAG
>NW_028006986.1:0-961 GCF_054177405.1 Leptonychotes weddellii | reverse complement strand
CTCTATCTAGTCTTTTGACTCCAAACTTGTTTACATCTCCCCACCCCCACCCGCCACACAACACATGTGTTCACACTACTGAATTTTCTTTCTCACTAGATGGGTTTGTACACACTCTTCTTGTGTAACACTAAGGAGAGAATCTTTTGAGTTAATAAGCATCATATGTTTTTTTTAAATTTTTTTATTGGGGTAAAATCCATATAACGTAGAACTTGCCATCTTAACTGTTTGTAAGTGTACAGTTCAGTAGTGTTAAGAATATTCACCTGGTTGTGCAAGGAATCTCCAGGACTTCTTCATCTTACAAAACTGAAACACTGTGCCCATTACACAGCTCCCCATTTTCCCTTTCACCAGCCTCCGGAAACCACCTCCTTCAAAGGCGCAATGATCTCAAAGAAATGTCCTACCTGCCATTCCTATATTTATGGGGTGAAATGACAGACCATAAGATTTGGGGTCTGAAGAAATGATGCCAAACCTACTCCACCACTTCCTAGCTCTGCGTTTTGGGTTGTCTCCTAAACATCATTTGTAATTTTCAGAATGTTGGCATTTCTCTCCTATTCATCTGACATGGCTATTGTAAATAGTGTAATAAATGGGTCTGAAACTTTTGCAAGCTATAAAATGCTACACAAATGTTAAGTTCTTATTGTGATTAGTGCCCAGGACAGAGGCTCTGAAAGAATAGTAGTTTCAACAAGGATAGTGGGACAGGCTGTTTGAGATGAGAAATGGTTAAAGGGGTAGGATGCCCTGGTGAGGCACAGGGTAGAAGGACATGTCTATAGGTTCGGGGGATAACCGGTGATACTTCTTTCCTCTATACCTGAGTTTTAGAGAGAGAAAGATGTGGGGACAAGAAGGATAGATAGGATGATGTCACCTTTGTTGTTGATAAGCAGTTGGGAGTAAGTGCCTTAGATATGTGAGCAGGCGGGCTCACTAATAATTC
>NW_028006985.1:0-961 GCF_054177405.1 Leptonychotes weddellii | reverse complement strand
GTTGCAGGTTGAGTGTCAGTTAAGAGCTCCGTGTGTGCGTGTGTGTGTGTGCACATGCATGGTGCATGTGCTGAGTGTGTGCACGGTGGATCCCAGATGGGTTTGAAAGAAATGGCATTCATTTATTCACTTGGGAAATACAGAGCACCCAGACATCAGGCTAAAGGATAGAGTGTTTGGTGCCTGGACTGCCGCATACCGCGCAGACCATGGGGGCTGCAGACACGGGCAAGTGGCCGATCAATGTCCAGACTGGAGGGAAGGCAGTGGCTTGGGCCAGAGTGGCAGCAAGAATAGAGGCTGGTCAGAAGAGGATTCAGGAGGCCACATTCCCAGGACTGGGAGCTGATGCAAAATGAAGGGTGAGGGTTTGGGGAGAGTCATGGTGACCCCTGTCCCTGGCATGAACAACCAGTGGATGGCGGCATCCTTCAAGGAGAGCAGTGGGCACAGAGAGGAAGTTGTTGGGGGTAGGGAACTGTGGTTCCTCTTCGGACACACACACCTGTCCATGAGCAGGGCCCCAGAGCTGGGAGGAAAGTGCCTGGGGGAGGGACGGGATGCAGCAGAGAGAAGGCAAGCCTTTCTGGAGAATCCTGATGGGATCATTTGGCAGCAGTGAAGGTCTTAAACCCACAGACAAATGAAAGCTCTAGAGTCTGCAGAGGATGGAACCAAGCATACTCTCCCTGGGAGGCTGTGGGTGCCCGGCCATATCCCGGGGCCCCTCTCCCAGAGGTGCCCGGCTGTCACTGGTGGTGGGTGGGGGAGCTCCTGTGCTCGCCAGCACGGTCCTCCTTGTGTGTGTCTGCCCACGAGCATATTGTCTGGTCTCAGGCATGAGTTTGTCCTGCTCACAGGATGGGCTGAGGATGGTGAGTTGAGCCCCCAGGAGTGACCCCGAACCAGTGGGGACAGTGGTCGGTGGAGAAATGCCTCAGCTCCCTCTGGCCTGGTGGGG
>NW_028006984.1:0-961 GCF_054177405.1 Leptonychotes weddellii | reverse complement strand
AATATTTACCAAGCTCCTCACTTAACCTCCCGAAGCCTGTTTCTTCAGCTGGGGGAAAAAAAAAAAGGCTCATCAGCCTAAAGCTGTCCATCCGCTCATTCAGCCAGGGGCTCCCGTGTGCCAGGCAGGTGGCATCTTGGAAAGATTTCTGCTCGGAGTCCTGGCTCTGTCACAGGCTTCTGGGGTCACCCTGGGCCCCGGCCTTCCCATCTCTACCTTGACATCGTCTGTAAGGTCTCCTTCTAACCTCTCCCCACCTCGGGGCTGTTGCAAGACCCCAGGGGAGGCCCTTGGTGAGAGAACTCTGGGAAATGCAAACATGGCCATCAGGGGACTACCAGGCTGGGGACACAAAGGATCAGCAGTGGCTCACACCCCGGAGACAAAACACACCCATGTGATTCACGCCAACAGTGGTCCCTGTTTCTGTTTACTTGAATGTAGAGTTCAGAAAGCAGGGAGGTGTGGGAGACTCAGACAGGACTTCCTGATGGGGTAATAAATAACACGGTAACAGCTAATGTTTGATGAGTACTTACTGTGTGCTGGGGCCTGTGCTGAGCACACGCTTGATCTCATTCAGTCCTTTCAAAAAACTCCCGAGGCAGGGACTCGGATGATACCCATTTTGTAGATAACAACACTAGAGCCCAGAGCAGGGGAAGTGACCTGACCAAGGTCACTCATGCATTCAAAAATATACATGGATGGGGAGTTACTGTTTCATGGGGACAGAGCTTCAGTTTGGGAGGATGGAAAAGTTCTGCCAAAGGATGGTAGAGTGACAGTTGCACCACAGTGTGAATAAAAATGGTTATGGGCGCCTGGGTGGCTCAGTCGGTTGGGCGCCTGCCTTCGGCTCAGGTCATGATCCTGGAGTCCCGGGATCGAGTCCCGCATCAGACTCCCTGCTCAGCAGGGAGTCTGCTTCTCCCTCTGACCCTCCCCCCTTTCATGTGCT
>NW_028006983.1:0-961 GCF_054177405.1 Leptonychotes weddellii | reverse complement strand
TAATAACTGAAAATGTTCCTATTGAAACAATCCAATTCTCTATCCCTTCTTTGCCTTTACCTCTATTTTTCAGACGAAAGAGGCTCAAGACAATACAACTCTCAATTCTCAAAGATGAGCTACATCAACTTTCACCTCCTGCCGTGCATCTCTCTGATGTTCACCTCTACAACAAGATCTGCCTCTTGAAGAACATCCGATGCACCTTCCCAGGGAATATGCGTGTCTTTCTCTCCACCAGAAAGTTAAATGTTGAAAATGAATGGTCTTTGGTGCCTCGGAGTTTTGAGAAGCTTGATTTCTTTTTAAGTGGAAAACAGAGAATCAAAATGCAGAGGAAGCATTACCATATCCTAGCAAGAAAAACAGGAACAGACAGAAACAAGGGTGGATAGGATCTATCTAAGGGTGCTGGAGGCAAATCCTAAGGACAACTTGAGGATTTTAAGAGGATTATTAAATCCTGTTGCTTATGAAAGAAATACAGAGGAAGTAACAGAAATGTGAACAGGTGATTGTGTAGGCCAATCTGAAGATGCTTAAGGAAACTATGGGAAAAGACCACATTAAGCTCGAAGGAAAACGCAGACTCTATTGTCACCATTAGAGGCTTATCAAAAATCTTCACCAGACACTGAACATTGGGCAAGTACTTCAGCCTTAGACGTAAAATAAAATAAGATAATAAAATTACACTGGGTGTTATGCACAAACAATGAATCATGGAACACTTCATCTAGAACTAATGATGTAATGTATGGGGATTAACATAAGAATAAAAAAAAAAGAAAAAAAATAAATAAAATTAAGTTAAATTAAATTAAACTAAACTAAACTAAATAAGTGTTCCTCTGTGAGGGCCAGTACGATGAATGGATGAAGGGACTGTTGTGGGGTTCAGCATAGCTTTAATTTTTATCTTTTTTTTTTTTTTTCAGCACAGCTTTTAATTTTGAAAACT
>NW_028006982.1:0-961 GCF_054177405.1 Leptonychotes weddellii | reverse complement strand
TTCACTTATTAGCTCTAGTTTTTGTGTGTGTGTATTCTTTAATTTCATGTAAAATGTGTGAATTACTTCCTTCCCCACTTTTAAAGAAATATTACCCATTGCATCATACTACTTCACTTCGCTGTGAGTACACATTACCCCAATGTGAGAAAATAGTCTGACATATTTCTTTTGTTTTCACTTAACAATTTGCAAAGTGCTTTTACATCTAATTTTATTCTTTTAATAACAAGATAACCAATAATATTTCCTTTTACAGATAAGGACACTGAGGCTCTCAGAGTTTAATGATTTATTGTAGGCTCACACAGCTTTCAGTTAGAGCTGAGGTCTTCTCACTATAGCTCCAGTATTCTTTTGATTGAACTTTAACTCCTTCATATATTTGCTGCAGTGAGTAGAACTTGGGCCACAGAAGTTTTCTAATGAACTTGAGAAGCCAGTTCTGTGGCTAGGATCAGTATGCAATAAAATAAAAAATGAAACCAACATATGTTCTCAAAAAGACTCATAGAAGAATGTTCATAGTTCTTTATTCATAATAGCTCCAAACTAGAAACATCCCAGGAGTCCATCATGGAGACTAAACAAACAAATTCTTATATTCATATACTGGAATCCTACTCAGCAGTAAAAGGAACAAGTTACTGAGCATAGAGCACATGAATAATCTTTAAAAGATTATGCTGAGTGAAAAAAGCCTTACTGGGTGCCTGGGTGGCTCAGTCAGTTAAGTGTCTGCCTTCGACTCAGGTCATGATGCCAGGGTCCTGGGATCAAGTTCTGCGTTGGGCCAGGGAGCCTGCTTCTCCCTCTCCTTCCCACTTGCGCTGTCACTATCTCTGTCTCTCTCAAATAAATAAATAAAATCTTTAAAAAAGAAAAAGAAAAAGCCTTACTGTATGATTTCACTTAAATGAACTTCTAAAAGAGGCAAAACTAATCTATCATGGAAAAAATC
>NW_028006981.1:0-961 GCF_054177405.1 Leptonychotes weddellii | reverse complement strand
AGTATGGAGGTTCCTCAAGATGTTAAAAATAGAGCTACCCTACGACCCAGCAACTGCACTACTAGGTATTTACCCCAAAGTTACAGACATAGTGAAAAGAAGGGACACTTGCACCCCTATGTTCATAGCAGCAATGTCCACAACAGCCAAACTGTGGAAGGAGCCGAGATGTCCTTCAACAGATGAATGGGTAAAGAAGTTGTGGTACATATATACGATGGACTATTGTTCAGCCATCAGAAAGGATGAATACCCACCATTTGCTTCCACATGGATGGAACTGGAGGGGATTATGCTAAGTGTAATAAGTCAAGCAGAGAAAGGTAATTATCTTATGGTTTCCCTCATATATGGAACATAAGGAATATCGCAGAGGACCACAGGGGAAAGGAGGGAAAACTGAATGTGACTAGTATCCACAGAGAAATTTTAAGTTGTATCTAACTAAACAAGAACAAGCTGCCATCTTATATCTTATCAAATAACAAGAAAAAGTTCTTAAAAATGCAAAATATACTTGCCTACAGACAAAAAAAAAAAAACAAAAACAAAACCAAGCATAGTAAGTGTTCTAGTAATGATGAAGGAAATATTCTAAGGTAAATTAAAAAACACAGAACCTGAAAAAAAATAAGTAAAAGGTATGGGACAATCAATCCTGAAAGAACAGTATCTATTTGGAGGCCCAAGAATGAAAAACAATGGAAATGAATGGGAAGAAATTATCAAAGAAAAAAAAAGAGCTTAGGAAAGGCACAGAAGAGGTTTAGATTGAAAGGATCTGCTGAGTGCTGAACAAAATGACATATTTACTACTGTTCTTCAAGTGCGATGTTTTAATCTTCACAACAATTGTATGATGTATTTAATTGTGTAGTCTTCACTTAACACTAAGGGTTAAACATTCTTATTTTATGATTGAGTAAAGTATGATTCAATCTTTAACTTATACAAGTTCCCA
>NW_028006980.1:0-961 GCF_054177405.1 Leptonychotes weddellii | reverse complement strand
TGCTCTAAACCTTTGGCATTGGCAGTCCCATTTTACAGATGGAAACTGAGGCATAGAGAGATGAATGAATTGCTTTCTCTGAGCCCTGGGTTGGCAGGTGACTGAGCCAAATACTCCTACTGCCGATGAAATCAAGGCTGAGAGCTACGGGTGTGTTCAACTAAAACCCATAGGGACTCTCTGAGTGGGGAGAGAGCAGGCTGAAACTGGTGTTGGTGAGCAACACCAATCTGGACGGGTAGAGCAGAGCCTGGGGGCTGAATGTTAGTTGACTTAATGGTAATGGCTAGAAAAGCAATCCCAGCAGAACATTTTTACTCCAATACAGTGTGTTACTTTTAACACAGTTAACGTCCTCCAGACAAAGTCTTAAACCAACCAAGTGAGAGGCAGCTCCAGGTTTTATAAACCAACCTCATTTTTTGGTAGAATCACGTTTGTGCTTTTGTGCCTAGCAGATGGAAATGGAGTCGAAAGTTTGCCCATGGCCTGTGGAAGTTTAAAAGGTGGGCGAGACACTCTGGAGATAAAGCCCACCATTCAGTGCCATAACTAATTTTCGTGGATGGCTTATGAAAGTCAACATCACTACTTCGCACTCACAGTCTTCACAAAAAGCACCAGGCATCCTGATTTCAGGCAGGTTTCCCAAAAGCTCAAAGTTAACAAATTCAGAAGAATAGGTTACAAAGGTGATTTCCAGAGGGAGAAAGAGCAGAAGAAGGAAAAGAATGGTCAGACATGGAAGAGAGGGACACATCAATAGCAAAGCGAATGCGGTGTGACATTACTAGGGAGAAGCGAGGGGCAGAGAGGCATAGTATGGAAACCTCTGGAATCAGCAGCCTTTGGATGGGAAACAGAGGGTGGGAGAGTGTACATTTGTATTTTTTTTTCTCAAGCAGGTTGGAGAACCTGGTGACCACTCACAAAAATGGTACCAAACACCTGACTGTAGAGA
>NW_028006979.1:0-961 GCF_054177405.1 Leptonychotes weddellii | reverse complement strand
ATGGGCTTTAGAGGTAGTTGTATCCGTGTTCAATGTTTAGTGCCGTGTCTTCTGAGTTTTGTAATCTTGCTTTAGGTCAGTTTTCATGATAGAGAGAGAGGCTCTGAGATGGAAGTTTTTATACAGGAAGTTTGTTGGGGAGTGTACATGGAATCAATATTATTGAAGGTGTTCCAGATAGACAAAAGGGGGGTTGGCCTATGTACTCCTTTACTGATGAGTCATTGGATGTAAGCTGCCTGTGGGAGAGGGAATAATCTGGGTGAGTCAGTGCCATTTGGTAGAAGGAGAAAAATCTCCAGAGAGGAAGTCAGCTGTGAGCCATCAGAAGCCAACACTTGAGGCAGCTGGGGAAATGACTCCCTTGTCCTGAAGGGGGATGTGGGTGATGACCTGCACCATTTACTGTGTCGACTTCTTGTGACATTTGGCTCTTCTTGCTTCCTATAATAAGTTTATTCCATCTGGGAGCAGCTTCTCCGGGATTCCTTAGTAGGTCACCTTTCTTCAGAAAATCTCCAACAGGAAGATTAGTGGGGACCACAGTCCCTGATGATGCACCTAGTCTCAAGACCACAACAGTACAGATACTTACTGTCTTCCTATTGTCTTCTCTCTTCTACTACCCATTCTAGAATTCCTTCTTCCTCTGCCGGCTCCTCTACTGATATATGTGGCTTACCTTGTAGGCTGGCATAGACCATTACTGAGGGGTCTGAACCTCTCCTCACCATTCCCTTCTTAGGTCATGGCTGTGGTACTTGTCTGTTTACTACCAAAAATAGGCAGGAAAATACTAGGAAATGCTCTGTGAACCACTTGGATATCAGAAATTCTTCCCTGCCCTCGTTGTAGGACGGCAGCTCTACTTCTTCCTAATGATCACTTAGCCTGCCAGTATGGGGACTTAATCTTAGTTTCTTCTTTGATCAAGGCTGGTCAATTTGCCAAGTTAAAAAAA
>NW_028006978.1:0-12047 GCF_054177405.1 Leptonychotes weddellii | reverse complement strand
CCAATTTTCCCAACACCATTTGTTGAAGAGACTGTCTTTTTTCCATTGGATATTCTTTCCTGCTTTGTCGAAGATTAGTTGACCATAGAGTTGAGGGTCCATTTCTGGGCTCTCTGTTCTGGTCCATTGATCTATGTGTCTACAACTGGGTATTGAGGATTAAATAGGATTAGAGTACGCTGAGTTGGAGAACAGAGGTATTAGGAAGTATTTTCCAGGCAGAGGAAGAACTATGAAGAAAGACATGCATGAAGCATTTTTGGAAAACGAAGGTGAATAATGGGAAACAAGGTTGGAAAGGTAGGATGGGCCCCAGGTTTCAGAGGACTACAAATTATGGGCTTCGTTAGTATAAACTGTACCATCCCACAGGGTGCCTTTCCACTTAACTTCTATCTTCAGTGTCTTTCACCAATATTTGGTGGTTTTCAGGGTAGAGATCTTTCAGTTCTTTGATTACATTTAATCCTAAGTATTTTGTTTTTGATGGTGTTGTAAATGGGATCGTCTTTATTTTTCAGATACTTTGTTATCAGTACATAGAAATACTGCTGCTCTTGGAATGTTGGTTTTTGTACCCTGCAGCTTTACTGAGTATATCCATTAGCTCTAACAGGTTTTGGTGGAGTCTCTAAGATTTTGTGTTTATGAAAACATGTGTGCAAATAAAGACTGTTGTGGCTAGGATTTCTCGTGTTGTGTGGAGTTGTGGTTACCCCGCCTCCCTCCTGACCCTGACGTATGACTCTGAGGACCGTTGGAGGCCTGTCCTACGGGGACTTCACTGTATGGAAGGGTATTCCTTCCATATCTAAGGTTTTATCATGAACAGATGTTGAATTTTGTCAGATGCTTTTCTGTGTCTAGAAGAACCAAAACCGTGTGATTGCAGTCTGTTAGTGCCGTGTGTCACATGGATCTATTTGTGCAGGTCTGCCCATCCTTGCATCCCAGGGATGAGTGATCCTATCAATGGGCTGAATTCTGTTGGGTAAAAAAAATGCTTGCATTTATATTCACGAGGGATTTTCCTTCAAGTTTTCTGGTTTGTCCTTTTCTGGCTTTGGTATTAGGGTGATGCTGGCTTAATGAGTTTCGGGCAGGTGGGGGCCCTGGCTGCCTCAGTCAGTAGGGCCTGTGACCCTGTGACTCCTGATCTCATGATGTCATTAGTTCAAGTCCCACGTTAGGCATAGAGAGCACTTCTAAAGAATTTGGGAGTGTTCCCTCCTCTCTTTTTGGGAAGAATTTGGGAAGGATTAGCATTAATTCTTTGGTTAAATTTACCAGTGAAGCCATCTGGTCCTGGGCTTTTCTTTATGGGGAGATTTTTGATTAGTGATTCAGTCTCCTTACTCCTGACTGGTCTGTTGAGAGTTTCTACTTCTTGTGGATTCGGTCTTGGTAGAGCTCTTCTCAGCTGTGGTCGGGCTGTGGTGGCCACACCGTGGCTCAGCCCCCCTGCTGGGCGGGAATAGACCAGGCTCCAGGGCTGGTGAGTTTCTTCCGAGGACCGAACGGGGCAGAGCTGCAGCAGGTCTTGGGTGGGGACAGCGCTCCCGCTTCTGCAGGTGGGACGTGTCTCTGCCCCCTCCAGACCAAGTGCTGCCTGTTGTAAGCCCCCTGCTTCGGTCTCGCGTCCCCAGTGGTCGAGGCCACAGCGGGGGACAGCCTCTGTCTTGCTGTGCGGGTCTGTGCACTGTTGGGGTATTTGTAGCTGGTGTGTATTTCTAACATGAATGTACCTGATTTTATAATTCTACCCAACAGAATAAAGCAGCATGAACTGAGCATCCTGAGCAGGGCTTGTCAAACGTTGCTGTTCTGGAAAATCACCAGGTAGGAGTGTTGGAACATGGATTCAGGAGGTCTGGGGTGGTGCTGACGAATTTCTGCTTCTACCAAGTTTCCAGGTGATACTGCAGGTCCAGCCAGCCACACTTCACCCCTAAAATATGCCTCTTCAGTTGGGGCTTTTCATTTCTCTTGAGTTTGAGGAAATGAAGCAAAACCACACATACAAAACTCTTAGATGGAGAACAAAATTTTATTCTAAAAATAGATCTCAGTAACAATGAAATACCAAAAGCTGGTCATTATAATAAAAAGAGAAAAGGAATTTGCTTTGTTTCTCCTGAAAAATACAAAATTCTTACTAATAAATTGCCCATTCTCATTTATCTGTATGGGAAATACTCATATGTTTTGGATTATCTAAAGTCCTTGATTGGATTCTGAGAGATCTTCAAGTAAATTACATTCTCAAGGAACGCAAACAGAAGTATCTGCTGAAGTAAACATAATTAGGACATGAATTACAGGCTTAGGAAATGTGCGCCCTGGGGGAGCAGTGGTTCGTGCCCCCGCTTCCAGACAGAGAAGGCAGTTTTTAGACCCAAAGCACAGGCAGCTGGAAAGGGGTTTAATGGCATTTCTTCCACGTGCTGCAGAAACAGGCCTGGCTCCAAGGTTCTGACGGGCGTCAAGCCGGCAAGAGACGGAATAAGTTCGGTTTAAAGGCCCCCACCATAAGATAGAAGCATATACTTGTAAGTATATTTTGCAAAGACATAAAAGCAGTTCGAGACCAGGCAGGTGCGTTGTAGGTTACTAAGCAGCCCACCTCTCTGCAAACTGGGGGCCCACCGTGCACCTCACCTCAGTGGGCCCTAGTGCACAGTGAGTAGAAATGATGCTTTTATATAAAAATTCTTGGCATTCTCTGAAAACAAAAAGCCGATCACAAGTTACATTTAAATCCTATTCGATGTAGAGTGGTGTCATTAGGACATCTAATACAGTATTTCTATATTGGCTGGTCATTTAGTAGGACTAAATACTTTTTTTTTTTTTGCCAAACTTGACCCTGAGTTTTGGCTGCTGTAATATAAACTATAAGCCGAACCCTCAGACCGACGTTGATGGACATGGGTGTCCCTCGAACACTGTGCTCTTACCGTAAAACAGCTGAGTCCCCTCCATGGGAGACAAGGGGCCTGAAGAGTCCTAAAAGTTTGTTTTAAAAACTTGAGAATTAATCCCAATACAAAGATTTCTTTAGTATAAAAATGCAGCATTGTCCCCCTCCAGGTGGAGGCCGTCCTCCCTGGGCTGAGGGACCGAGCCCTGCAGGTTGTCTGGAAATCGCAGAGGGGGCGTAAGGTAGGGAGGCTGACTCTGCGTCGTACAGGATCCTAGCTACTGAAAGAAGCTCTACACCTCTTACAAATATTCCCTAAACATAAAATTAACTGTTGCATATGAAATAAAGCAATTTCCAGTAGTCTTGCAGTAGCAAAAAACCTAACTCCATCTTTAAAACTTTGTTCAACATTGCAGTTTACTGAAATTACACAGAGGCAAAAATACTTTTAGCTGCATTGCCATTGAAAGCTCAAAAGAGGCTGTAACGAGAACACAGGCTCTCTCGCAGTCTAGTTCTGAGCGGGGGCTGAGGGCAGTGCATTTTGTTTCTAAACCCGGTACTAAGCTGTACGATAAGCCCAAGGCCCGCATCTGTGGGTGCAGAGGGCACAGCGCCCTTCAGGGACGAGGTCTTCCAGTTACTCTCCTGTGTGACCAGCGCCACACAGAAGGGGTGGACTTGTCTTACTATGTGTTTTTTAACATTAACTATATGCTTCAAATACTCATTTAAAAAACCCAAACCAAACCCTTTTTACCTTTAGTAACAGGAATCTACATGTTTCTGTAGTACATTGTACATTATGCATGGCCTGTGTATTCAAGAATAACTAAAATTAATTGATAGGGTTATCAATCTTCTTTCCATGGGTCCTTGGATTTCCTTAAATGATGGCATCATGTTCATCACTGTAATAGATCAAAAGTTAAAATTACTTTGTTTTGTATTTGCATCAAAACGGTTTTTTATCTAATTTTTAAATGAGTAACTTAAAGCTCTAGGATCAACATTGTCCTTTCTTTATGTAAACTTTGTACGGCTAGGGATTCAAGCAGATTTACACTCAGACCTCTGCTCTAGAATTTTTTAAATTTTATTATGTCAATCACCATATATCATTAGTTTTTGATGTGTTCCATGATTCATTGTTTGCATATAACACCCAGTGCTCCATGCAGAACACGCCCTCTTTAATACCCATCACCAGGCTAACCCATCCCCCCTCCCCTCTAGAACCCTCAGTTTGTTTCTCAGAGTCCATCGTCTCTCATGGTTCATCTCCTCCTCCGACTTCCCCCCCCTCCTTTATTTTGCCCTTCCTACTTTTTTTTTTAAACATAATACATTGTTTCAGAGGTACAGGTGTGATTCAGTCTTGCATAATTCACAGTGCTCACCATAGCACATACCCTCCCACCCCCCACCACTCCAGCAACCCTCAGTTTGTTTCCTGAGATTAAGAATTCCTCCCATCAGTGAGGTCATATGATACATGTCTTTGACTTACTTCGCTCAGCATAATACCTTCTAAATCACCCACCCCAGCACCCACGATTCCTTGAACATTTACTTTGTTAGGTGCAGTAGACTCCACCTGTATCTCACGTAATCAACTCCATCACTCCGTCGTCCCATTTCACTGAGGACCGGAAGCTAAGGCAGCGTGGGATGGTCCCCTGCTGCGTCCACACTGAGCACCAAGCCCATCCGTGAACGCTGCACTCTGCTGGCCCAGCCGATAACGGGTTAGTGCTCACTCCTAGATATGCAAGGCCTCAGTTTCTTTCATGGGACAAACAAAATACTGCACCGCATAAGAACTTCCCCGACATCGAAGCAACTCCTGGCTTTTAAATGCACTAGGAAAAACGGCCGAATGAACTACAACACAATGCTTTTTCACCCCCCAGACTGTAGCATACGTCCTAACTTCAGACAGGTTAACGTGGGAAAAGTCAAAACAACGTGTAGACTCAGTACGGGATCTTCTCTGTGCCTGTGGAAGACTCTGGGTGGGGTGAGTCTGCTGCCCCTGGGCAGCAGGCCGCGGCCATGAGCTCACAGAAGTTTTTTAAAATGACATGCTGTGTAGTCACGGCAACTTAAAATGAAAACACAACTTACCTGCTTCACTATTTTATAGCCTCATTTACATCAATAAACACTGATACTATGAAAAAAGTGGCATTGAATTCACTGATCAAAATGTACCTTCTGTTTAACTGGTGAAATTCACCAAAAACATGATAAATACTTCTAGAAACACAGAGGGATATCTAACAAGTTAACTCTAGTCCGTTTCCTTAGTGGGTTGATCTAAAGAATGTTTCCAAATATGCTGGCAAAACACCTTGATACTCTTTGAAAGTGAGTTTGTTAAAGCCTGGTGTTTTTTAGTTCGATAAATTTGAGAAATACTTTCATGTTCTGTTCCCTCCTGGAAACTCATAACGAGCACCAACATCTCCAAGCCTTCGAGAATTCTGTAGTAAAGTAAGCTGTTTCACTTTGTTAAATCAGTTCCAGATCCGCCTGACGTGTAAAGTTCGTGTGGGACACACGTGTGTGTCCTCTGGAGGCTAGTCATTCTGGGGAGTCTTTGCTAACAGTCAAAACAATGAATTGGCTCTTGTACTCCAGTAACAGTCAAAAAGCCCAAAAAGGACTCAGAAACAGAAGCTAGGAGATGAGCCCTCCAAGACCTACAGGCCCGTGGAAGGGGCGCATGTGGTCCCCCAAGGGGGCCTTGTTGGTAAGATGATGACATCTGTTAACTCATTTATAACAAGTTATCAGAGAAAACGAGACTGCATTAGAATTTAAAACCATGTTTCTAGCAAGGATACACCTCCGTGCTGTGGGCAAGCACCAGGCGAACTGGCCGCACCTGCTGAGGCCTGAACGGGTGTTTCTTACGCTTAGAGGCCTGAGTGAAAAGGGACAACGTGAGTAAATACAGCATTTTCATAGGCATGTGCATCCATTTGTGTTTAATGAACGATCTGCTTTGGGCACAGGGTTAATGGGAATGTGATTCCTACACCTGGGGCCCTGTTGTGGCATTTCGTAGCGGTATTTAAGGAAATACAGAAATAACAAGTTCTGGCCAGTCAAAACTCACATGGTTCTATACCGAATGCCTCTTCTCGAATAGTACATTCTGCATCCGATGTAAAGAATCGACAGAACTCCCAGTGTTAACACAATACCGCCGAGAAAGCTGCCAATATCAAATTTTGATCTTGGATTTCCTTTAGAATTAATAGTTGGTGTGACTAGAAGAAAACAAAAAATTGGCTTTAGTTGCTTTTAAACAACATCATTATTATAATCTGCCACTCTGAATTTCTAAGCAAGCCTAAAGCCTCCTTTGCTTTGGGTGACGGCTGGGTTCTGGGTCCCCCCAGCTGATCTAGCACTTCTCCCCCACCCCACCCCACGTGCAGGTCTTCTCCCCATGTGCCCCCCCCCAGCTGCCTCCCTAGGGTTGCCACCCCAGCATCTGAGGGTCTTTGTGCTGCTGGACCCCGACCTTCGACCACAGTCCCCAAGGCAGCACCATGTGGGGAATCTGTTTCCTTATTGGTTCTCGTAAGAGTTGATGCCTTCACCACAGGCCTGGGCACCACGGCAGTGATCCTGCCACTGGATCCAGTCTGAATGGTTCTAACTGAAAATTCTCCTTTTGAATAAATTGGGGACTTAACTGTTTTGACTTTTATCACATCAAAAACCCTTGAGACATTACAGTTGATTTCAGAACATAAACTATAGTAAGGAAACCGGAGTGGAAACCATAAAGCCTGCTGCTTGTGCTGATAAATGTAATCACGAGCTGACCTCTGAATACATGGAAAGGTCAATGTTTAGGTTCTGAATTCGTGGTCTCCCAGGCATTTTATTTGAGACGAATGCAAAGAGTGAACAGTGCTGGCTGTCCACAGTGCTTGCCCGAGACCGTGAAGAGCTCGTGAAGAGCTCGATGGCAGGAATGAGTGAGAACCACGTTAACTGCAATTGGGGTTTAGGAACCCCAGGGGCTGATGCTGCCTAGTTCTGCCGTGTACCCAGGGACCTGGAGGTCCAGGCAGGACACGTTTTCAAACCATATAATGACAGTTCCCTGCTAGGACACGTCCCCTATCGTCATCGTGTGGCCTCATTAAGTCGGAAACAAATTTTCCACAGGGACAAGCGCAGCAGGATCGATCCGCTGATGAATGCACTAGGACAGCCTGTCCGCATTCTATTTTTGTGGAACGGAATGACAATGGGAATGCGGCATGGGGACACCTGTGTTCAGCACAAACCGGGCGGCTTGGATACGTACTCGTTACAGATGAAGAAGTGGACGTGGCTGAGCTGTTGTGGGCGGTGCTGGTCACTGTGGCCGGCGTCGTCTGGGTTGTGTTCTGTGAAACTGAGCTGCTGTTAGTCCTGTTGGCGGAGGCTGCGGGTGTTGTAATTCGAGGTGTTGCCGTGGATGTCAAGGCTGTGACTGTCTCGGTCTTGGACGCGGAAGACTGTGGGGTCGTCGGCTGTCTCATGGTGCTGGTGGGCTGGCTCGTGTGGTTGGAGGTCACAGCAGTGACATTCTCTGCAAGAGGATCGAGAGACGTAAGCACTGGCGCAGAGGCTCAGGGAATCAGGACCCAGTCTTGGTGGCCTTCGTGGTCGGTACAGCAGCCCGGGATGCTGAGCCGGCCGACGCCAGCACTTTTACAACCACCCAGGATCTCAGACGGTAAACGACCCTGCGGGGTCCCTGCTGCACTTCCACGAAGCTAGGAACTTGTGGAAGATAGGAAGGAACCCAGAGAACCGCGTTCCTTCGGGACAAGGACCGAGTCCTAACCATCGCTGTGGGGACCTCCCACCGCCGTCCCACCCCAAGTGTCTGGCGAGTGGACAGACGGACGGAGGAAGGGTTTTTCACGGCGTAGTTTCTGTGCCACCTCCTTCCCCAGAGCTTCGGACAAGCGAGCGAGCGTGCGTTGACCCCCCCGCGGGCCGGGGCCCCGCTTCTCTGGGAGGGTCAAGGCTGCGTCCCACCGTGCGCTGGGACGCCACCTGCTGGTGAAGGCTTCCTAAGTCCCAACACCTGGCCCAGCGCCTCCGTTCACGAACCTGACGTGCAGGTTTGCGTGCAGAGGAGCAGCTACCAGTCCTGTCACGACTCCCCGAAGAGCCTAAAGAGAAGACTCCTCTCTTAGCCATGTGTGTACATATCAGCCAGGCTGTGCCCGAAAGCCAGCTTGCTTCATGTGGTACCTGCTTCCTAACGTCACCACCTCACCCCTTTCCAGCCACGGGCGCCTTAGTCCCTGGAATCTAGTCGATGCTCTCTTTGCCCCTTTAAGTGAACGCGTGGATTCCTGCGTTTGTTTCTGCATCTCCAACATCCTTACAGGCTCACTGGTCCCCTCCGCCGCCCGCGTCAGCCCGGTTCACTCTGGCCGTCCAAGCACCGGCGTTGGAGGGCGGACGCCCGGGCCGTCCTGCCCCAGCGGCTCTGTCCCGCACCCACACTGCTTGCTTCCTATACCAACTCCCCATCTTCCAGTAATTTTGGACTTTTTCTTGAAAGACTTTTGGTACTTTTTTTTTTTTCAGTTTAACTGTACAGGCTGATTTTAATAGTGCTGATTATTTGCCTATCAGATTTTACTATTCAAATTCCTTGTATGTTTCCTCAACTTTGAGTCCCTACTGTATGGTCTCACCCACAGAGTATTATCTAGTTTTTAAAAAAGGCCAAAGGAATACCTTTGTACTATACAGACCAATAAATTATAGTTATTCCAAGTAGAGGATACGAATGATAAAAACCTGAACTCACCTGAGTGCTCTCTATAGAGATAATACACTTTAGAAGGGAAATACTCCTCCTTGAACTAGTGCATGAATGCTACTGTACTGAAATAGAGCAAAGAACCAGCACATCTTCAGAATGATCTTTGCAGAGCAAAACAGTGAACACAACGTGCTTGTGGACGCGGCACACACGTGAGCCCGTTCCCCTCTCTCGGCCGGAAGAAGTTCCTTGAGCTACTGGACAGAGTCGCAGGGGTAGAAGTAGGGAGCTGCAGTAGGTTTATCCAAATACGAAAATCCAACAAATGTGTTAGAGAAACAAGCAGCTCAGCATTTCTACAAACTGACAAAACAGGCAAGTAAGTTCTGTATTAAGCCATGTCACGACGTGTTGACGTGTGAACTGCGATCCAGGGAAGCTCCCGAGGCCAGTGCTCACATCCACGAACGCGACGCCCTTGCCTGGGATTCGAGTGCCAGCTTGTCTGCACCCCTCTGCGAACAACGCCATTCCTCCCGCCCCAGCCCTGACTCTGCCTGCACCCCAGCCGGGCCGCGCCCACCAGCCTGGGGTGCAGGTGCAGGTGAGGGAGGCAGGTGGGCAGGGAAGGGCGGCAGCAGGTACAGAGCAAGTCACCAGGATGCACCACGTGGCGCGGTGAACGCATCTGAAGGCTGCGGAGAGTCCATCTTCGAGGTTGTCATCACAAGGAAGAAAAACCGTCCCTGCATATGGCCCACACTGTCTACTGGACTCCTTGTGGTCCCCTCGCAGTATTCACAAATGTTGACGCGCGGCGGGTCCCTGAGACCAAGAGATGTCGTGTGTCAATTACATCTCAGTAAGAAAAGTACTAAAAAATCAAGAAGTGCCTGTCAAGGCACCAAGAGGGCAGGTAGCGGGAGAGCGTCAGCGGCCATGTGTCCGCTCCCACCTCTGCCCACGAAGGACAGAGATGCCCAGATGTCAAGCCCGGCTGCCCCGAGAGCTTTTGAGGGGACACAGAGACTGGAAAGGACTCCGGCCTGATGCGTTCTTCTCAAGGTGCTGGGGCTGGTGTGTCTCCACCTGTCAGTGAAGTTTAAACGGCTGAACTGGGAGAAGACTTCACGCTGACGGCCAAGGTGCTCGTTCCCCACGAACCACATCAGGCTGCGCTGGAGACCGCCGCACGGGGTGGCCCTCCACGACCGCCTCAGGACAGAGTTCCACACGACGGGGCGACGGCAACCAGCAGGGAGGCCGAGCGCCGAAAGTGGGGGCCCAGGGTGTGTGGAGGGAGGGTCGGCGGGGGGACAGGCCCCTGCAGCAGGAACCACAGGTGCACCTCTGCCCCATGCAGACGTCCCAGCCTTCCCTCAAACGCTCATCCCGTCAGGGTCACAATCAGCAGGAGTGGGGGGACAAAGGCAGAGCACAGATGGAAGCCAACAACGCCCACTCCCCGCTGCAAACCGCCAATCCTGCAGCAGGCCGCAGCGGGCACAGGGGAGAAACCCTCAGCTTGGCTGGCCATAGAGGTTTAGTATTTCGGGGTTATTCTGGAAAGCAGGGGCACCCTATATATGACTGTCGACTGTTGGAAAGCGGACATAAGGAGGCCAACCCCTCGGCTGGAGCAGGGGGAGGGGCGTGGCGGACACGCAGCTATCGGGGCTCAGGTCAGGGAGGAGCTGCGTCCTCTAACACTCATGCTGAAATCCTGATCCCCAGCACCTTACGATGTGACCTTAGTTTGGAGACAGGATCTTAACGAAGGGATGGAGTTAAAATGAGGTCATTAGGAGGGGCCTTATGAAGAGGGAAATGGGTAACGGGTGCCCTTGTTAGCTGGGGAACGCGTACACGCACACACGAGATGCCACATGGGGTGAAAGCCATGGGCACCAGCAAGCCACCACCAGCCAGGCCGGGGCGCGCCTGGTTGGTGACCGGGGGAGGTCTCCGGGGGGGCTGCACTCGCAGCACCATGCCTGCGCCAGGGAAACGCCAACGGTTCCCCCTCTCTTGGGATAAACGGATCCCCCCTCGAGAGCTGCACCCGAGGTCCCCCCATGGGTGTCTGCAGGGCCACCCCACTGCCCTCGGAGCCACGTCAGAGGAAGAGCATGCTGCCTCTTCCTCGGTTCTTTGAGGCAATTACCCAAAAAGAGAAGCCAGGCCCGTTTCCACGACAAGTACACGTACGGACCTTCTTGAGAGTCTCTGTTTATTCCTGTCCTGTTACTGCTCCACTTTCCTTACGCCTGTAGCCTCGGGTCCAAAAACACCTAAGTGCCGTTTCCCCCTTCAACCTAAAGATTTCGAGGTTAAGGGTGACCGTTTCTTTTCATCAGGGCATCAAATACACACACTGGGGTTGAAATGCACAAGTAGTAGTTATTATTAAATATGGGATGGTAGTATCTTTTCAGTCCTATTCCCGTTGTCGAACATACTGTGCTACTGAAGACACGGCGTGAATTTCTGGTGCTGTGAGTTCTGAGCTGTGTGGGATTCTGAGCACAACCTGCAGCCTGAGCAAATCACGGATGACCGCAGGTGTGCGGCCCGGGGAGTATTCTGCACACGGAGAACCTCTTTCCTCTAGAAAGCAACAACGAACAGCAGTTCACTCCCAGGTGTATTATCTAGAAGCAGAGGCCTTCCCTCCCTGCACAGACAGGAGACTCATTCCAAAAATTCTAAATTCTAATGACCTGAGGACCAAAAATCCACAGAACTGAAAAATCTAGATTAAAATAGGATCTAAGAGGAAACTGGGCTTTAAAAAAAAACAAAACTACTGTCATAAAGAAGTGTGCTTTCTCTGAAAATCAAATATATTTTACAAGTTCCTAAGTTAAAATTCCAAAAGGGAAACCGACTGTATCCATCAACACAGAAACATAATTTGGGTGTTTTAAATAAGGTCTCCTGTATCGGTGATGGGCTGTTCGTCCCAGCGCCGCTCGGGGAACAGCTGAGCAGAGCCAGGAGCGCAATGTCCCCGCTTTAGCCCGAGGCCTCGCCCATTCTGCTCCCGGTTAGTCCCCCGGCTAACGACAAAAAAGACACGGATCACAGTCAAAGGGCATCCGCAAGAACAGTAATTTCCCTCTCTTCCTGCTCCGTGGCACAGAACTCCCCAGCACACCCCGGCCCCGTGCGCCCCCGGCCCCCCACGCCCCCGGCTGCCCCCCAGCACACTCCGCACCCCCGGCCGCCCCCCAGCACACTCCGGCCCCCGGCCCCCCGGCCGCCCCCCAGCACACTCCGGCCCCTGTGCCCCCGGCCCCGCGCGCCCCTAGCACACTCCGGCCCCGC
>NW_028006977.1:0-961 GCF_054177405.1 Leptonychotes weddellii | reverse complement strand
ACTCTGAAAAACAAACTGAGGGTTCTAGAGGGGAGGGGGGTGGGAGGATGGGTTAGCCTGGTGGTGGGTATTGAGGAGGGCACATTCTGCATGGAGCACTGGGTGTTATGCACAAACAATGAATCATGGAACACTACATCTAAAACTAATGATGTAATGTATGGGGATTAACATAAGAATAAAAAATAAATAAATAAAATAAAAAAAAGAAGATGTGGTATATACAATGGAATATTACTCAGCCATCAAAAAATGAAATCTTGCCATTTGCAATAATGTGGATGGAACTAGAGGGTATTATACTGAGCAAAATAAGTCAGTCAAAGATTGACAAACACTATATTATTTAATTCATATGTAGAATTAAAGAAACAAAACAGATGAACATAGGGGAAAGGAAGGAAAAATAAAATAAGAGGAAACAGAGAGGGAGGCAAACCATAAGAGACTCTTAACTATAGGAAATAAACTGAAGGCTGCTGGAGGGCAAGTGGGTGGGGCGATGGGGTAACTGGGTGATGGGCATTAAGAGGTCGCCTGAAGTAATGAGCACTGGGTGTTGTATGCAACTGATGAATCACTGAATTCTACCTCTGAAACTGATAATGTGGTACATATTAATTAAATTGATTTTATTTTATTTTTTTGTAGTTTTTAATTTTATTATATTATGTTAGTCACCATACAATACATCATTAGTTTTTGATGTAGTGATCCACGATCCATTGTTTTCGTATAACACCCAGTGCTCCATGCAGTACGTGCCCTCCTTAATACCCATCACTGGGCTAACCAATCCCCCCTCCCCCCTCCCCTCTAGAACCCTGTTTGTTTCTCAGGTCCATAGTCTCTCATGGTTCATCTCTCCCTCCAATTACCACCCCAATTTTGCCCTTCCTTCTACTAATGGCCTCCATGTTATTCCTTATGTTCCACAAATAAGTCAAACCATATGATACTT
>NW_028006976.1:0-961 GCF_054177405.1 Leptonychotes weddellii | reverse complement strand
CACACATGTACACACTCGCATGTACACACACAGCACACACGTACATGCACGCACACACATACACGCGCACACGTACACGCTCACATGTACACACGCACACACGTACATGCTTACATGTACACACGCAGCACACATGTACACGCACACGCACACACGTACATGCACACACATACACGCTAACGTACATATGCACACACATGTACACACGCACGCATGTACATGCTCACATGCACACACACACACGTACACACATACACGCTCACAGGTACACATGCACACACATACACGCTCACATGTACACACACACGTCCACACACACACGTACATGCTCACATGTCCACACGCACACACGTACACGCTCACATGTCCACACGCACGCACACACGTACACACACGCTCCCATGTACACACGCACACATACACGCTCACACGTACACACACGCACATATGTACACGCTCACTTGCACACACATGCGCACACACGTACACGCTCACATGTACACACGCTCACATGTACACACGCATGCACACACGTACACGCCCACATGCGCACACACACGCACATGTACACGCTCACATGCACACACACGCACACACGTACCTGCACACACGCATGCACACAGCACACGCTCACATGTATACACGCACGCACACGTACACGCTCACATGTACACACGCGCATCACGCATGCACACGTGTAGATGCACACGTGTATGTGTATATGCACACACGTACGTGCACATACACATATGCACATGGACACGTGCTCAGACAAGCACACATGTGCACACACGTCGTTCCTTCTCTCACCGAACCCCTGAAGTTTGCTGCATTCATCACAGCCCTCCCTCCAGAATACCACACGTCCCACAAGAGCGAGGACACTTTCTGACGCCAGATGGCCACACTCAGGATATTCTATGCTGTTATATACGGTGACTGAACACACAGCTCAGGTTCA
>NW_028006975.1:0-961 GCF_054177405.1 Leptonychotes weddellii | reverse complement strand
GCCGAGCCCTTGTTGTCCTCGTGCTGTTGTCCATGGGGCAGGTCTCCTGATCTGGGGCACCAGTCAGAGAAGGAAGACACTCAGCTCCGTCCTTGGGGGACCCCCAGTCCAGGAGATGGGGGGAGGAACCCAGGCCTTGGCCCCCCAGAAACTTGTAAGTGGGGGTGGGTCTTGTCAGCTCAAAATGAACAAAACTCTCCTAAAATTTTATTCTATCTATCCATCCATCTACGTATCTCTCTCTCTCTCTTATCTATCATCTATCTATCATCTATCTATCTATCATCTATCTGTCACCTATCCATCCATATCTGTCTATCAATCCATCCATCCATATCTATCAATCCATCCATCCATCCATGTAACTATCCATTTATCCATCTATCTATCCAACATCTCTCTCTCTCCCTCTCTATCTATAATTTTGGGTGATATCCAGGTTCCAGGGCCGTAGTACTTTCCTCCCCCCCTTCTAGCCATGCCTCTACCAGGCCCTGGACCACGTGGGGGAGAATACAGGGCACGTTTCAGCCTATACCCCCTCTTATTTTTTTATTTTTAATTAAAATCACCTAGTTACCACATTCCCTCACCCACCTTCCCTCTGTAAACCTCAGTTTGTTTCCTAGAGTTCAGTGTCTCTCATGGTTTGTTTCCCTGTCTGATGACATCCCATTGAGATTTCCCTCCCTTCCTGTTTGGTCCTCTGTACTATTTCTCATGTTCCACATATGAGTGAAACCATATAATTAACTTTCTCTGCTTGACTTATTTCACTTAGCATAATCTCCAGTTCCATCAATGTGGATGTAAAAGTTGGGTATTCATCCTTTCTGATGCCTGAGTAATATTCCATTGTGTATATGGACCACATCTTCTTTATCCATTCATCAGTTGAAGGGCATCTCGGCTCCTTCCACAGTTTGGCTATTGCGGACATTACTGCTATGAACATTGGGGT
>NW_028006974.1:0-961 GCF_054177405.1 Leptonychotes weddellii | reverse complement strand
TGGCTCCTGCTATTCTCTTTCATTTTGTTTATGGCAATCTTTATAATTGTGGGAATATTTCTGGGCTGGCTCCTGCTATTCTTTTTCATTTTATTTATGGCAATCTTTATAATTGTGGGAATATTTCTGGGGTTTCATGATAAAGTGACTACTCATCTTAGTTACGCCTATCTAAGCAATCATAATGAAACTAATTCCATGAAGAATTAGTTTCTATAGAACAAAATAACAAAACGGTCACTCTCTGTCTAGCACCTTTCTCTTTGCGTACTGTTTTTTAGTTTTAGCGAAAGCCAATAAGCAGAAATCAATAAAGGTCATGTTAATCATTACAAAGGAAAAATGAAAGAAGGCTATGGCTGTAATCCAGAAAATGATCTAAGATTTGGAAAAACAAAAATAGCCTAACATAAATAAAATTCCTCCAAGGCTGTCAGGAGGAGATGCTTGCACTCTGATCCTGTGTCTGTGTCTCCTCATTCGCAGACACCGTCCTTTCTTAGGAGAGACCCACCTTGGCTGGAGCTGGACTCCGGCAGGTGGCGCCCAACGTGGGGCTCGACTAGGTAAGCCTTTCTACGAGGACAGATAGGACTCTGCTCGTGGGTACTGCAGACCCCTCTGTGAAGGAATACAGAGTAAGAGTGAGCAGAAAGACAGAACTTAGAGAAGCTATGGGCCATAAAGAGTCAAAGGAATGACGACTCTTTATTGATATTATTAAGCATATGATTGAAAAAAGAGGTGTTAAGGTTACTCATGCTCAACTGGCTAGATTTTTGACCTTTGTAGAGGCCTGTTGCCCTTGGTTTCCAAAAGATGGTAGTCTTGATATTAGAACATGGAACAAGATAGGGGAGGAAATGCGGTTATACTATTCTTTTTTTTTTTTAAAGATTTTATTTATTTATTTGCGAGAGAGAACGAGAGACAGAGAGCACGAGAGGGAGGAGGGTCAGAG
>NW_028006973.1:0-961 GCF_054177405.1 Leptonychotes weddellii | reverse complement strand
CTCAAAAAGTTGAAAATAGAGCTACCATATGATCCAGCAATTGCACTACTGGGTATTTACCTCAAAGACACAAATGTAGGGATCCGAAGGGATATGTGCACCCTGATGTTTATAGCAGCAATGTCCACAATAGCCAAACTATGGAAAGAGCCAAGATGTCCATCGACAGATGAATGGATAAAGAAGAGGTGGTATATATATACAATGGAATATTATGCAGCCATCAAAAGGAATGAGATCTTGCCATCTGCAACGACATGGGTGGAACTGGAGGGTATTATGCTGAGCGAAATAAGTCAATCAGAGAAAGACATGTATCATATGACCTCACTGATATGAGGAATTCTTAATCTCAGGAAACAAACTGAGGGTTGCTGGAGTGGTGGGTGGTGGGAGGGATGAGGTGGCTGGGTGATAGTCACTGGGGAGGGTATGTGCTATGGTGAGCGCTGTGAATTGTACAGGACTGTGAATCGCAGATCTGTACCTCTGAAACAAATAATATATGTTAAAAAGAAAAAAAAAGAAGAAGAAGATAGCAGGAAGGGAAGAACGAAGGGGGGAAATTGGAGGGGGAGATGAACCATGAGAGACGATAGACTCTGAAATGAAAAACAAACTGAGGGTTCTAGAGGGGAGGGGGGTGGGAGGATGGGTTAGCCTGGTGATGGGTATTAAGAGGGCACGTTCTGCATGGAGCACTGGGTGTTATATGCAAACAATGAATCATGGAACACTACATCAACAACTAATGATGTAATGTATGGTGATTAACATAACAATAAAAACTTTTTAAAAAGTGACAGAAAAAAAAAAGAATCCTGTCTTACGCCTAGATTGTGGCCATAAGAATACTGTTTCTTATGAAAACAAACCAAGGATCACATAAAAATGACTGATTCCATGTCTGTGACAGATAAAGAATAAACTCCATTTGGAATATTTTCTTATGCTATACAAC
>NW_028006972.1:0-961 GCF_054177405.1 Leptonychotes weddellii | reverse complement strand
ATGTATCAAAGGCCTAAACACGTTCATGTCTTTGACCCAGCGATTCTGGTAAGAGGAATATATCCTAAAGAAAAATCATAAATGCAGGGAATATTTTATGCCTAGAAATGTCTACTGAGACATTACTTAAGGTAGTAAAAAATTAGAATGAATGTATTTGTCCAACGCTAGGGGAGTAATTATGACATCACTATGGTGGAATATATATAACAATTAAAGGTGAGCTTTATGAATTCTTAACACTCTGAAGTGCTTATTATAATGTAAAATTGAAAAGCAGAATACAAAATTACATAGACAGGATGATGAATCATATCTCTAAAATGATACAAATAAAATGATATGTTTGGTTTTTTACATAATTGATTATTCTTATTTGTACCTTTTTTTAGTTTCCATAATTTCTATACTGATAGTATATTGCCTTAATATAATAGTATTTTTAGAAAAATTCTAAATTGGAGTTTTATTTTTTATTTCAGTGCTCTTTCATTTTGCCTTTTTCTAACTAGAATGTCTTATATGAAATTATTATAAAAATAAATGTTTTGCCATGAACATGTATTAAAAGATACCAAAGAATATAACATAAAAATTGAGATTTCTGTTTTTCTGACCCCTTCCACTTCCATTGTCTTATGAATCCTTCCAGAAATATTTTGTGTATATATAAGTATATGCATACATTTTAATCCACAAGTGGGATCACAAATCTCAGTGGCTTACAACAAATATTTCCTGCTCACACCTGTTATATATATTCCACCATAGTGATGTCATAATTACTCCCCTAGCGTTGGACAAATACATTCATTCTAATTTTTTACTACCTTAAGTAATGTCTCAGTAGACATTTCTAGGCATAAAATATTCCCTGCATTTATGATTTTTCTTTAGGATATATTCCTCTTACCAGAATCGCTGGGTCAAAGACATGAACGTGTTTAGGCCTTTGATACAT
>NW_028006971.1:0-961 GCF_054177405.1 Leptonychotes weddellii | reverse complement strand
TCTCCTGGAAGCAAGGGAGAAGGGTGGGCGTTAAATCACTCGGCTCACGATTGTTCGTGCCCTTGTGTCTCCCAGCAGAAGGACCAGGTGACGGAGAATATAAACCGGGGAGCGTGATCTGCAGCGCACGTGTCTTTAGAGTAGTGGAGGGAAGGTGTATCCCCCTGGGATGTCTTCTGCAGAAAGTACAGATGTCTAATGGTCACCCAGGTGAGAACAGGCCTTCAGAGTTTGCTACCCCAGGGGAGTCTGTCATCCTCCCTCGAGTTTGGTAAAGACACACAGGCAGAGGGGTGGGGGGCTCATAGCGCAGACCAGGAAGCCTCAGGTCAGCTCGGTGGGAGGTAGTTGGTGAGGGGAAGCGGGAGGCCGGTTAACAAGAAGGGGCCGTCCTAGCTGACGGCCGTGGGGCACATAACGGGCTTCTCTGGTCCTGAGTCCAAAGGCAGGGCCGTAGCAAGGGCAGCTGGTCATTGCTGAGCGAGTCCTGGCATCCAGGCTGGTCGCTGCAGAGGCATAGATCAGTCCTGTGTCCTCTAAGGCCAGACCACATAGTCTATGTAGTTGCATATCAGTCTGGCAAAATACCCAACTAACGGCTTCAGTCCGTACATGTGGAGGGGAGCAGAGCTAGGGGTCAGAAGCTCTGTGCCATCCTGACCGTGGTTCCCCTGGCCTTCCTTTCTGGGTGTGAATGTCTGCAGGTTCCCCAGCCTCCTGTCCTTCCACTGCAGCATCCCGAGCAGGTGGGGAAGGGTCGGGCGGGAAAGAAAGCTGCTTCCCACAATCCCTCAGAAACCCCCAGCAAGTGCCACGTTCCCCCCCACTCCACGACCGAGTAGGGGCAGAGAGAAAGGGGGTTAGCACGACCAATTTAGAGCAATCCTGCATTTTGCACCTGCAGGAGGGACCTGTCCTGGGTTTGTGGCTGATTAGCGTTCATAGCTCGCAGGATGTGATG
>NW_028006970.1:0-961 GCF_054177405.1 Leptonychotes weddellii | reverse complement strand
TCTCAGGGTCATGAGTTCAAGCCCCGCACTGAACGCCCCCACACTAGGCGTGGAGCCCACTTAAAAAAAAAAAAGTATATAATTCAATGGTTTTCGATATATTCACAGACACATGCAACCATGACCTCAAGAGGAACTCTGTACCCTTTAGCTATCACCCCATATCTCTCATCCTCTCAGCCCTAAGCAGCATCAATTTGCTTTCTGTCTCTGTTTCTGGACATTTCATGTGAATCGAATCTCATAACATATGGTCTTTATGACTGGCTTCTTTCACTTAGCATAATGATCTCAGGGTTCATCCATGGTGTAGCATATATCAGTAGTTCATTCCTTTTTATGGATGAATAATACTCCATTGCAGGGATATACCCTATTTTGTCTGTCCACTCATCAGATGGTGGGCATCTGGGTTCTTAGGAATAATCCTAATGTAAACATTCACATACAAGTTTTTGTGTGGACCTGTGTTTTCATTTCTCTTGGGTATATACCTAGGAGTTGAACTGCTGGGTCATATAGTAACTTTATATTTAATTATTTGAGACCTTGCCAAACTGGTTTTCGAAACAACTGTACCATTTTATTCCTACCGTTAGTGTATGAGGGTTCCAATTTGTCCACATCCTCACCAACACTTGTTACTATGTCTTTTCTATTCTAGCCATCTTAGTATAAGGTAGCACCTCATGGTGCTTTTGATTTTCATTTCCCTGATAACTGGTGATGTCAAGCATCTTTTCATGTTCTTATGTAGGCATTGTACATCTTCGCTGGAGAAATGTCTATTCAAATCCCTTACTCATTTTTTAATTGGGTTGTTTGCCTTTTATTAAGTTGTAAGAATTTTTACAGATTCTGGATATAAGTCCCTTATCAGATATGTGATTTGCAAGTATTTCCCCCCATTCTGCAGATTGTCTATTCATTTTTTTTTTTAAAGAAGATTTTATTTATTTGA
>NW_028006969.1:0-961 GCF_054177405.1 Leptonychotes weddellii | reverse complement strand
ATATTTTGGATATTCACCTCTTGACAGATACAAGATTTGCAAATATCGGGGTGCCTGGGTGGCTCAGTCGTTAAGCGTCTGCCTTTGGCTCAGGTCAGGATCCCAGGGTCCTGGGATCAAGCCCCGCATCGGGCTCCCTGCTCCGCGGGAAGCCTGCTTCTCCCTCTCCCTCTCCCCCTGCTTGTATTCCCTCTCTCACTATGTCTCTCTCTGTCAAATAAATAAATAAAATCTTAAAAAAAAAAAAAGATTTGCAAGTATCTTCTCCCATTCAGCAAGTTGCCTTTTCAGGTTGCTGATGGTTTCCTTTGCTGTGCAGAAGCTTTTTAACTTGAAGGACTCCCGCCTGTTTATTTTTGCTTTTGTTGCCTTTGCTTTTAGTGTCTTTACTGAGACTGAAAAACTTTAACATTTTAAAAGTATTTAGAATCTGATAGTAAAATGCTAAAAGTTGGATGCATACGCGGGGTGGAGGATTCTGCTCACCAGATTCGGCACCTTCCCTAGGGACCTCCCTGCCCTGGGGTGACCAGACGATGACTACTTACTATAGCTGTTATCACTCTCATCCCTTAGAAAACCTGCTAAGCACGATGGTGCTGGGCAGAGTTTGATTCTCAAAGCACAATGCTATGCGTTAGAAACCTGTATGTGAGCATCTTTGGTTTGGGTTTCCATCCTTCAGGTTTTCCAAATTTTTTTTGAGAGAGAGCGCGTGCGCACACGAGCAGAGGGAGGGGAAGAGAGAGAAGACGACTCCCCGCTGAGCAGGGAGCCTCATGCAAGACTCGATCCCAGGACCCTGGGATCATGACCTGAACCAGAGGCAGAGGTTTAACCGACTGAGCCCCCCAGGCACCCCCAGGTTTTCCAAATTTTTACATTTAATAGGCACTGATGCTGCCATATCCAAAGTAAGCATTCTGAACCTGGCACTTGACCTTTATTAGTTACTCAGAGG
>NW_028006968.1:0-961 GCF_054177405.1 Leptonychotes weddellii | reverse complement strand
GACACAGGATGACGTGCAGGTGAAGGAGCAGGTTGGTTAGGACATTCCTGTAGGGGACACAGGAGGATGTAGGGGTGAAGGAGCAGGTCAGTGGGCACAGTCCTGTAGGGACACAGGATGACGTGCAGGTGAAGGAGCAGGTTGGTTAGGACATTCCTGTAGGGGACACAGGAGGATGTAGGGGTGAAGGAGCAGGTCAGTGAGCAGAGTCCTGTAGGGGACACAGGAGGTCGTGGAGTGAAGTAGCATGTCAGTGAGGATAGTCCTGTAGGGGACACAGGAGGACAGTCCTGTAGGTGACACAGGAGGACGTGGAGTGAAGGAGCAGGTCAGTGAGGACAGCCCTGTACGGGTCACAGGAGGACGTAGGGTGAAGGAGCAGGTCGGTGACGACAGTCCTATAGGGAACACAGGATGACTTGGGGGTGAAGGAGCAGGTTGGTGAGCACAGTCCTGTAGGGGACACAGGAGGACGTGGGGTGAAGGAGCAGTTCAGTGAGGACAGTCCTGTAGGGGACACAGGAAGACGTGGAGTGAAGGAGCAAGTCAGTGAAGAGAGTCCTGTAGGGGACATAAGACGACATGGGGATGAAGGAGCAGGTCAGTGAGGACAGTTCTGTAGGGGACACAGGAGGACGTGGGGGTGAAGGAGCAGGTCGGTGAGGACAGTCCTGTAGGAGACACAGGAGGATGTGCGGGTGAAGGAGCAGGTCGGTGAGCACAGTCCTGTAGGGGACACAGGAGGACGTAGGATTGAAGGAGCAGGTCAGTGGGCAGAGTCCTGTAGGGGACACAGGAGGACTTGGGTTGAAGGAGCAGGACAGTGAGGACAGTCCTGTAGGGGACACAGGATGACTTGGGGGTGAAGGAGCAGGTTGGTGAGCACAGTCCTGTAGGGGACACAGGAGGACGTGGGGTGAAGGAGTAGTTCAGTGAGTACAGTCCTGTAGGGGACACAGGA
>NW_028006967.1:0-12047 GCF_054177405.1 Leptonychotes weddellii | reverse complement strand
TCCCGCTGCCCCTGCTTGTGCTCTCTCCCTCTCTCTTTCAAATAAAGTCTTTTAAAAAAAGAAAGAAAGCTGCCAGTTATTTCACCAGCAAAAAATGGGTTTATTTAGGAATAGCAGAGAATTGCAATCCAGTATAAGCAAACCACAGCAAAAACCATAGGCAAGTCCCTCTAATAAATGAACAATCTTTCATTAAAAAATGGGGGGTGGAATTGGGTGGGCTGTTATAACAAGTCCGCTGGACTAGTGGGGTCTCCTTAGCTGGGCTGTTGCTGGGCAGAGGAACCCTTCCTTGCTCCTGCTGTGGTAAAGTGGCATCCACCTGCCAGGTGGGGCTTTTCCTGTTGGGTCTGCCCTTGACCCACAGCGCTGGGTGTAAGGGCTACCCCTGCTGGTCCCCTGGCTCCGTTGTAAACAGGGTTCCTTTTCGTTCACGGTGGGCGGAAATGAAGCCAGGGCTAGCCTTCTTGCCATTAAGAGGACTTCTCTACTAAACACTTAGATTTTGGGCCTATGTTAATTTTTACAGATTATTTATCTTTTCCTAGCCCAAGATTTAACACTTAACCTACTGGAAAGTACCGTCTTTGAGGCAATCAAATGGTATATAATGTCTATTATGATAGGGAAATAAATTTTGTTTTATCATAAAATCAATTTATCTTCAATCTAAACTATTAGAAGAGTCAAGTTACTGTACTTTGGGGATTTCATTCTGCTTTTTACAGTTTAAGAGCAAGAATGAGATACGTATGGTCAACTTGTGAATGTATCCAAAGGATAAAATACCACATTTTAAAAGGCATCTTTTAGTTATTCCATGGGGTCAGACCCAGTTCCTCCTACTTTCTAGTTCTGCTCTGGATAAGTCAAAGGGCTATCAAAATTAAATTATGTTTAGGGGTGCCCGGCTGGCCCAGTCGGTAGAGCATCCAACTCTTGGTCTCAGGGTCATGAGTTCATGCCCTATGTTGGGCATGGAGTATACTTAAATAAGTAAATAATGTTTATTCTGTGGTTTTCGTGTCCTGTGTATTTTTATATACTTCCTTCGTAATAACTGTTCTTGGTCAGTGGGAACAAATGGAGCATTTTTTCATATCTGGTATCAGTGACATCAGCAGAGTGATAAAAAGCTCTGTCTCATACACATAATTTGAAGTTAGATTGTTTTAGTGTGGAGCAGTACTGTGCATATCATGAGGTAGATTTGATAATTTTGGGAGTCATCTTTGTAGAACTTAATGTGTTGATGACCAGTATTTTAAGATATTCTGGAGTTTGCTGTTCAGTAGTTGTGATAAAATGTGCATTTTATCGCAACATAATGCAAGGTATGCTAAATTCGTTGCCAATAGTTTGAAGTAGGAGTGCAGATAACTCTGGCTGGGGTCCTAGGGGAGTGCTTCATGACAAACGTGTTAGAATGGGACCTTGAAGAAGAGATAGGGTTGTGATAAATGAAAATAATGAAGGAGATTTCTAGGTGTAGGAAGCTGTCAGGAGCAAGGATGTGGGGATGTGAGGCATCTTTTGGAGAGTAGCAAATAATCCTATTTGGTTTAGAATGTAGATTTTTTTTAAAAAAACAGGTGATAGGGACAGAGGAGTAGAAAAGGCAGCTGGGGCCACATGATGGAAGGCCTCTCATACCAGTTTAATGAATTTGGGTTTTATTTGTAGGCTTCCAGAGCATCAGTCATTTCAGCCAAGGGAAACAGCTGACCAAAGAGATGCCATAGAGGGATCAGTTAGACCTGCAGAGGATTGGTGCTGGAGGAACAGGACTGGGGAGGAGGTGGGGTTGGTGACCTTGGACGGGGTTGGTGACCTTAGACAGGCTTGGCCATGGATGTTTCACCTGGGCTCCTAGCAGTGGGACTAGAATGGGGATGTAGAATCCCGCAGGAAGAACTGCTGGGGAGAAGGGAGGCAAGAATTAAGTACAACTGCACTCTCCTTAGCTATAATGGAGAATTGGGAAACCCTCCAGAGAAATAGGGAAAAGAGGGGAAGGAAGGTTAATTTGCAATTGACAGAGGACTGGATGATAAATTTGGAGTGCAATCATATTGGAGATCCAGAGAGAGAACACTTCTTTGTTTCCTTGCATTCCTGTGACCTCTTTTTTGTTGTTGTTTAAACTCTAATAGTTGGATGCTGACAAATATGAGAATGATCCAGAATTAGAAAAGATCCGAAAAGAGAGAAACTATTCCTGGATGGACATAATAACCATATGCAAGGATAAACTACCAAATTATGAAGAAAAGGTAAGGTAACTCTAAATTCTTTGAAGAGGGGAATCGTTATATTCACTCTTATTAAACACAAGCTTCTTTGTTTTTTCTTTTTTTTTTTTTAAGATTTAATTATTTATTTGAGAGAGCATGCAAGTGGGGGGAGGAAGGGCAGAGGGCAAGGAAGAGAGAATCCCAAGCAGACTCCCTACTGAGCAGGAAGCCAGACATGGGGCTCCATCTCACGACCCTGAGATCACAACCTGAGCTGAAATCAAGAGTTGGACATTAAACTGACTGAGCCATCCTTTTTCTAATTTCTTAACATGGTTGCTGAGGTCATGGACTTGCAGCCTTCTTTTTTAACGTAGGTATTTAGTGCTGTAGATTTCCCCTAAGTACTGCTTTTGTGGCATCACACAAATTTTAAATGATTTTCATTTTCTTTTTTTTTTTTTTTAAAGATTTTATTTATTTATTTGACAGATAGATAGAGAGCACAAGTAGGCAGAGTGGCAGGCAGAGGGAGAGGGAGAAGCAGGCTCTCCGCTGAGCAGGGAGCCGGATGCGGGGCTCGATCCCAGGACCCCAGGATCATGACCTGAGCTGAAGGCAGCCACTTAACCGACTGAGCCACCCAGGCGCCCCTGATTTTCATTTTCATCAGAATACCTCCAAATTAATTTTTTTGATTTCTTCTTTGACCCATGTGGGTTTTTTGATACGTGTTAGTTTCTAATTATATGGGGACTTTTCCAGAGACTTTTCTTTTATTGCCTTCCAATTTAATTCCACTGTAATCAGAGAATATATTTTGTAAGACTTGAGTCCTTGTAAATATATTGAGGCGGTTTTAATGGGTCACAATATAGTTTATCTTCGTGAATGCACCATGTGAGTCTGAGAGGAATGTATTCTGCTGTTGTTGGTTGACTCATTCTATGAATTGGTGGTGCTATTCAACAACTGTTCCTTTCTGATTTTCTGCAAGCTGAACTTGTTGTTTATTGATGGGTGGTGTTGAAATCTCCAACTAAAATAGTGGATTCATGTGTTCTTCTCATTCTGTTAGTTTTGCCTTGTGTATTTTGATATTTGTTGTTAGGCGCATACATGTTCAGGATTGTCATGTCCTCTTAGAGATTTGACTGTTTTGTCATTACATGACATCCATCTTTATCCCTGATGATTTTCCTTGTTCTGAAGTCTGTGTTGTCTGAAATTAATATAGCTCCCTGAGCTGTCTTTTGATTACTGTTAACATGGTGTATCTTTCTCCAAGTTTGCTTTTAACCTATTTGTGTCTTTATTTTAAAGTGGGATTCTTGGGGTGCCTAGGTAGCTCAATCGGTTAATCGTCTGCCTTCAGCTCAGGTCATGATCCCAGGGTCCTGGGATCGAGCCCCGCATTGGGCCCCCTGCTCAGTGGGGAGCCTGCTTCTCCCTCTCCCTCTTCCTGCTGCTCCCCCTGCTTGTGCTCTCTTTCTCTCTGTCAAATAAATAAATAAAATCTTTAAATTCTGTCTCCAGTACTTACTAGCTATGTAACCTTGGGCTTCAGTTTCCGAAATGTGTGTCACATCCCTGTCTGGTTCTCATGCTTGCTTTGTCTCTGGAGACGGATTTTTTCTTAACTTTTAACATGCCCTGTTATTTTTGGCTAAAGCCAGAGTGTAGTGTCTGTTAAGAGGAACCAAGGCAAGACGGCCTTTAGTGTGAGGGTTTGTGTTACCTGGGTGGGAGTCCTGTTTGCTGTTGCTGGTGCCAGGGGTTTGGTTTCTTCTAGTTTCCTTGTTTTTCTTCTCCCCTGAGGTCTTTGTTTCTCCAAGCACTCTTCCTCACATAGATTCTGTGTCTCATGGTTCTTCCAAAGCTTTAAGTCACAATTATTCTTCTGAAGCCTTGTCACGCGGTAAGCTGTTGGGGAGGAAAAGTGCTTTGTGATTTCACGATTCAGTCTAGTTTTTAGTGGGCTTAGTTCTTCTGTTGTGGCCTTTTCATTCTCCCTTTAGGCTGGAGGGGGCTGGAGGTGGCCTTCTTGCAAGTCAGATACGGCTCTGGTACAGTTGTTTCCCTGGGAGTACTGGCCTTTGGTATGCAGGATGTTCTCTGAGTTTTCAAAAATGGCTACTTTTCCCCTCCCATTGCCTGCACCGTGAAAGGCTATTTCTGGGATCTTCATCAAGAGAACCTGGTGGGGTTTCTAGATATAAAAGCCACAGACCTGTGGGGCTCCCTTAATACTGGGCTCCCAGGAGTTTTTCCCTTTCGAGCTGGTGCACACTCAGCCTGCTGCAGTTTGCCAGGATGACCACCTGTGTGTTGTACCAGTTTACCTGCTCCAGGAGGCTCTGCGTCCCCCTCTGTCTCAGAGCTAAGGGGAGCATTTTATCCTGTGACCTCAGTCCTCTGATGGATCTAGGGAAGGTCACCCAGACTGTTCTTCCATCAGCTTGGATGTCTTCTGTGTGTGTTTTGGAGAAAGGAAACAGGCAGGTATACCAACAAACGGAACTAGGAACAAAAGCAGCATGAGAACACGGACCCTGCAAACATACACACATGGTGTCATTGCTGTCAAATTATTCTTGCCGGTCAGAGCATGAGTGTCACGGTACCTTACAAGATGAAGTCATTTCTCACCAAATGCCCTAATGGGTCATGAATTCTCTCAGATTTAAATGGTGTGCTTTTCCATGAATTTTAAATTACTCATCTTCTTAGCAGCGCTTTTGTCTTTTTTTTTTTTAGTTTAGTTTTTATTCTTTATTTTTTTAATGCACACAGGCGCACACGCATAAGAGAAAGAGAATGGGGAGGGGCAGAGGGAGAGGGAGAGAGAGAATCTTAAGCAGGCTCCACAGTAAGTGCAGAACCCTGTGCGGGGCTCGATCTCACAACCCAGGATCATGACCTGAGCCGAAATCAAGAGTTGGACGTTCAACTGAGTGAGCCACCCAGGCGCCCCAGCAGTGCTTTGTCTTATTACATCGAAGGGGCTCAGATGCTGTTAATGTTAGTAATTATATTCTCCCCATCATCCTAGCCCTGCAGAATAGCTTCTCTCCTGGAGGAAAACTCCCTTGCTGATACAGGCTTATCTCTCTTGTTTCTCTGAAACAAACCTTTACTTTCTAATGTGTTATGTTTGTGTTAGGTGTCCTCATGATTAGATTCAAGTGATGCATTTTTGGCAGGAATCCTACACAGAAGGTGTTGTGTCTGCTCGGTGCACCCCATTGGGAGGCATGTGGTGTCAGAGGACCCTTCCTGGCTGATGGGAAACTTGGTTAAGTTCGTGTTCATTGGGTTCTTCATTGTGAAGTTACCATTTCCCCCTCATAACTAATAAGAAATTTGTGAAGAGTTACTTTGAGTCTGTGAACACTCTGTTTCTTCTCAAACTTTCACTCAGTGTTTGCAGTAAGTCTTGATGGTTCCTGCCTGAATCAGTCACCGCCATCAGGGTGATAGAAATGGTGACCTTCTAACTATCCTCTAGTATTGAATTGGCCTCCGTCTGTAAGGAAAAGCTGCCTGTTCCTTCTGTTTACATCAGTGTGGGCTCACAGAGTCTTACTTGAATCATGGCAGGCATGGATTACAGGCCAGTGAGTAATTTTGATGTTCGGATTGCCCCAGACTTAGCAAGTAGGAGCGTTTCTAACTGGTTCCTGTCCTTTTGGCAGATCCCCATCATTTTCCTGAGCACCTCTTTACTTGCTGGATCCACTTGTGCCAGGCACCTCCAGTTCCCCTGATCTCGCCCTGGAATCAGCCCCTCTTCCTGGTACCTGTCACTGGTACTTGGAAACCCAGACGGGAGTCCTCATTGCTACTCGGGGGTCATTGCCCCAGGTCCTTGCAGCAGATGGGGCAGTGAATTCTGTGTCCGTGAGAGAGAGAAATCGTTGGTTTGAGCTGATGCCTCTCAGTCTGGTCAACTCCATAGGACTTTTTCTCATCCTCCCTCATTCAGTGCTTGCCCCTCTCTTGTCCCACTGTGAGGACCCCAGCCCCCAATCGCGTCCACATACTTACTCATTTCCCTCCGCACACACAGTAGTTTCGGCCTGGCTGCTACACCCGTCCGTTGCAGAGGGCAGTCCTGCTGAGTGGGGCCTGAGGCCGGTTTGCAGGTCTTTCTCTCAGACTGAGGACAGGGTGAAGTGATATGGTCACAAATTACTCAGGTCAGTATGGTTTAAGTTTTCCTTCCCATGCTTCTCTTATCCTATTTATGATTACGTAAAACACAACAAAGTTGTAAAATCTCAACTTTGCCAGAAGGGACATCCCCTTCCCCCCCCTTTACTGCACTGTTCCCACCGTCTGCCTGTCGACAGTGGTTGTCTTAGCGTCTTGTTAGGACGGTGCTCGTAGACCTCAATATTCTGCCACTCTCTGGTGTTTGGGCATCTGAGTTCTTTCCAGTGTTTTACACTACAGCAGAGAGTAACCTTGTGCAAATTTATATTTATGTAGTCGGAGGCGAATCTTCAGGGTCCGTTCTGGGAAGGGGATTGCTTGGTGCGTGCCTAATGCAAATGTCGTTGGCTGGATCGTTCCCCTCCTGGGGGCCGTGACACTTGCGTCACCACAGCCTGCCAGCATTCAAGACGGGTGTTAATGTGCTGCTCTTACTGTACGTAGCCATTTTCCAAATATTTATGGATTTTCCAGAAATGTGTAAACATTAAATAAGGAAAGCTGCAAACGCACCTGCATGGGGGACAGAGAGCTGGGGAGATACTAACAGTGCGAGTAGAGACAGTTCGATGATGGCATCTTGGTAAGGGTACAGGGGTGGTTACTGTAAAATTCTTTCAACTATTCTCCGTATTTGAATATTTTTATTATCAATTTTAGGGGGATGAGGACTTTTTGAAAGACATAAAAGATTTGAACAAATGGAAGGTGTTTGTTTATGGAAACAGTGACTGCCTTCCTCACGTGTACACGTGGCTTCTGACCTGGTGTGATGACTGTGTGTGTGTGTATGTGTGTATATGTATATATGTGCCAGGCACGTGACGACTGCACGCGCATCTGAAGCACGTGATGACCGCGCGTGCGTTTGAGGCACGTGACGACTGCGTGCGCACGTAAGGCATGTGACAACTGTGTATGTGCGTAAGGTGCATGATGACCGCGCATGCGTTTGAGGCGCGTGACAACTGCGCGTGCGTAAGGCGTGTGATGACTGCGCGCGCGTGCGACGACCACGCATGCGTGGCACGTGATGACTGCGTGTGCACGTAAGGCGTGTGATGACCGTGTGCGCGTGAGGAATGTGACAACTGCGCACACATGTGTAAGGCGCGTGCGAGGCCCGTGACCGCGCGAGGCCTGTGACGACAGCGTGCGCGCGCGTGTGAGGCTTGTGATGACCGCGCGCGCGCGTGAGGCCCGTGACGACCGGGCGCGCGCGTGTGAGGCCCGTGACGACCGCGCGTGAGGCCTGTGACGACCGCGCGTGCGAGGCCCGTGACGACGACCGTGCGCGCGCGTGAGGCCCGTGACGACCGCGCGCGCGCGTGCGAGGCCCGTGAGACTGCCGTGGGCGGCGGATGCGAGCAGGAGTCCGGATGTGCGTGGGAGTCTTGACTGCGCCGCTGAGCCGCGTGAGGTTGGGCGAGCGCCCGGCCTGTCCGTGCGCGTTCCCTCGAGGGTCGCGGGGGGAGGACCAGTGCCCTGAGTTGTTCCGTGTGGGGCTCTGAGAATGTCGCCGGCACACGGAAGTGCTGTGTCGCTGCTGGTCTGATGACGGGCTTCCCAGATGGCCCGAGCTCCCGCTCTGACGTGTCGTCACCTTCCCGCTGCGGAGAACGCTGCCCCTCACTGGTCTCGGGGCGCTCGGGCTGTCGCGGACCCGTGCGGACGTGCACGCCGGGTCTGAGTCGCCGTTTCCGCCGTCCCCAGAGGAGGGCGTTCTATGAGGAGCACCTGCACCTGGACGACGAGATCCGCTACGTCCTGGACGGCAGCGGGTACTTCGACGTGCGAGATGAGGAGGACAGGTGGATCCGCATCTTCATGGAGAAAGGAGACCTGATAACTCTTCCCGCGGGCATCTATCACCGCTTCACGCTGGATGAGAAGGTAGGGCGGCTGCTGAGTTGTTTGAAGTGGCCGGGAGAGGCCGGCGGGAGCCCTTCCGTCGGGCGGCCCCGACCGCGCCGCGCTGCGCCCGCCCGGGAGGGCATCGCCGATGTCGGGCGTGCGGGCGGGTGCAGGCTCCTCCTGTCGTCACTGGCGCCGGGATCCGGAAGCGCATGCCTTCGTCACTTGTCACGTGTGAGCGCGCATAGGACAGGTTCCTACAAGCGAAAGCGGGGTTGAAAGCTCTGCACCTTCCTATTTATTTGTAAGATTTTATTTATTTGACAGAGAGAGACAGCGAGCGAGGGAACACGAGCAGGGGGAGCGGGAGAGGGAGAAGCAGGCTTCCCGCAGAGCAGAGAACCCGATGCGGGGCTCGATCCCGGGACCCCGGGATCATGACCTGAGCCGAAGGCCTACGCTTAACGACTGAGCCACCCAGGCGCCCCATGATTTTATTTATTTGAGAGAGAGAGAGCATGAGAAGGGGGAGGGTCAGAGGGAGAAGCAGACCCCCCGCCGAGCAGGGAGCCCGACGCGGGGCTCGATCCCAGGACCCTGGGATCGTGACCTGAGCCCAAGGCAGAACCTCAACGCCGGAGCCACCCAGGCGCCCCTCGTTTTCACTTCCGAGGGGCGATGCCACGCCGGCCTCCCTGGTGTCCAGCAGCCTGGGGGCCCCGCTGAGCGTGAGGAAGGGTGCGAAGGCCGCAGCCGGGAGCGGGGCGGGCGGCGGGCGGGCGGGTCCGTGCTTGTCCGCGCAGACGGCAGGTTACAGAGAGCGGGCTTGAGCAGCGAACCCCCGCGGCAGAGGCGCTGCTGTCTGAGCGTGAGCGCTTCTGGCCCCGGCCGCCGACGCCCGCGGTCTGCGGCGTAACGTGTAGCCGAGGTGCGCGGCCAGGACCGTCTCTTGGAGGCGGGTTTAACATGCGGTGTGTCTGTGTTTTCTAGAACTACGTAAAGGCCATGCGGCTGTTCGTGGGAGATCCCGTGTGGACGGCGTACAACCGGCCCGCTGACCAGTTCGAGGCTCGGGGGCGGTACGTGGCGTTTTTGGCGCAGACAGCCTAGCGGCGCTCGGGGTCCCACCGCGCTTCGCCCTTGGGAATGTCCTTCCTCCTCCTCTTACGCCGTAGACGTGGCTAGGTGCGCTTTCTTGGCAAGGCGATTCGATCGGTGTGTTTAGTGAAAGGAGCTTTATTATAAAAGTGATTTTTACGTGGAAGCAACTCTGGGACTGTGGACAAACCACGTTCATTTTACCTAATTCAAGATCAGCCCGAATGAGAGTCCTCTCCCCAATTGTTTTAAGTGCGGCGCTGCTCCATCCGGACCTGTTTCTTCGACCATAAGCAGACGTCTGCCCCTGCGGTGCCTGCCTTGTAAGAAGGTGTCAGAGGAGACAACAGGACCGGCCAGACAGAAGACACTCTTCTCCCAGAACCGGGTGGGGAGTGCTGTCGGGGGCGAGGTCTCTCCTGTTAGTGGGGGCGATGCTCGGAGTTCCTCATGCCACTTTCTTGTTCAGAATAAAGTAGCTGCCTTAATTTTATACTCTTGGCTTGCAGGCCTTGTTCATCATGGTCGTGGCGGTTCGCACATGTACGTAATGAATTTATATTTTACCTGCATTGGTGTTTGTTCACTGAGATTCCTAAGTTGATTTCCCTGTTAACTCTTCTACAACCAAGTTTTTGAATTTAATAGGAAAATTAATACATTATTTTTTACCTCAACAATTATGAGATACGGTTTTGCCTAATTTGTTACAATAATAGAAAAACCCCAAATCAATTTCATGTTTTGAAGAGCAGATTGTTTTAAGGATTTTTTAAACTGGATTAAAAACCTTCATGTTAAAATTCCTTTCATTGCCTCCACGTGGGCCTTGGGAACGTATGTCCGAGGCATGGAGGAAACTCGTCTTAGACGATTCAGTAAACTGAGTTTTAGGATTGGAACGCACGCGGGTAGCAGGAGGATGGTAAGGGGCGACACGGGCTGTGTCCGCCTCTGACGGGGAAGTCGGGGAGGCTCTTCCTGAGGGCGGCGCTCCTGCGTGGTCGGGTCGCTCATCCAAGGTGAATGTGGGAGAGGATGGATCCTTCGCACAGTCACCACCTGTAGGGCTCTGAGACCAGAATCTTCCCAGGGAGCACAAATGTTCGTCTTCCCAGTAGAACAGTTCTTGCTTTGCTGTCAAGTTTGTGTGGTTATCACTTTAGAGAGAGAGAGATGCCTGCTTGCTGAACAAGGTAGCTCTCCATGGGTGTTGCTTTGCAAATGTGTCGTTTTTAAATTTTTATTTTTTAAAGCTTAATTTATTTGAGAGAGAGACAGTATGGGGTTGGAGGTAGAGGGAGAGAGAGAATCTCAAGGAGGCTCCCTGTTGAGCGCGAACTGGATGTGGGGATTGATCTCACGACCCTGAGATCATGACCTGAGCTGAAACCAAGAGTCGGTTGCTCAACGGACCGTGCCCCCAGGCACCCCAAATGTGTCCTCTTTTTAAAGGTGCGGAGCACTTCCTGCCGTGGTGTTACATGGCTGGGACACTGATCGGTCAGTGTGCACGCATAACATGCCTGCCTGTAGCTTCACGCTGGTCTGTGTGCTGGTGTCGTAAGAAAGCTCCGTGTTTTCCTTATTCCGACATAGGCTAAAGGCCGCTGCGAACAGGGCCAGTGAGGTCTTGGGCCAATCCTTGTTGTTCCTGATGAAGAGGCAGGCACGAATAATCCAGGAACTTGTCAGCCTTGGGTCTGGATCCACATTCACCCTTTCACCCCAAGATACTCTCCCTGTTTGGAATCTGGTCTGTAAGGCTCCCGGGTGCCTGCTTTTTCACTCAGGGGTCGCCCTTGTCCACGGCTCCTGAGTCAACGGGGTCCTCTCCTCCCTCTGGTCTTCATGCCCCTCCTGCCACCATCTCTGTCCCCGACTGTGCAGGGATGAAGAGGGAGCTGGAGAGGGAGGAGGGGCCCCACCGCCTCTGAGAAGCCAGATGCTTCAGTGATTGTTGCTAATTAAACCAGGCGGAACTTTGCATGTATTTTGCTATTTCTGCCCTTCAAATAAAAGAGTTCCCAACTATCAACTTACTATTCTGAACTAAAAATCCTAATTGCCTTTTTTTTTTTTTTTAAAGATTTTATTTATTTATTTGACAGACACAGCGAGAGAAAGAACACAAGCAGGGGGAGTGGGAGAGGGAGAAGCAGGCTTCCCGCGGAGCAGGGAGCCCGACATGGGGCTTGATCCCAGGACCCTGGGATCATGACCTGAGCTGAAGGCAGACGCTTAACGACTGAGCCACCCAGACGTCCCCTAATTGACTTTTTTAATGAAGTTTTTTTTTGTTGGTTTTTTTTTAAGGGAGGGAGAGAATCTTAAGCAGGTTCCCACGCCTAGCACAGAGCCTGGCACAGGGCTCGATCTCGCAACCCTGAGCTCATGACCTGAGCTGAAATCAAGAGTCAAATGCTCACCAGACTGAGTCCCCCAGGCGCCTCAGGCCTAGCTGAGTGCTCACAGAAGTGCGGGAAGCATGGCAGGTGCATCCGAAGTGTTGCTGGAGTAACACGCGGGAAGAGCCCGAGTGGCGCTGGCTGCTTCTCAGCGGATCTCACGACGTTTCTCCTACCTCATCCTGCCTCCACGACAGGCCACGTATCCTGAGCCTTGGTTAAGAAAATAGGCTACCGG
>NW_028006966.1:0-962 GCF_054177405.1 Leptonychotes weddellii | reverse complement strand
AACTCAGAATTGTTGTAACAATAACTTCTTATAAAACATTCCTGTTTGTTTCTGCACAAAAGAATTAAAGGAAATTAGCCATAAAAAAGGCAAAAGAGGCATATACATGGTTATTTCTACTTTGTGAAAAGAAGAATTTAAAGTTGTTTATCATAGAACCCAACGAAGAGGCAAATGAACTTTTAAATAGCAGGGGACTCAAATTTATTTAACTGGTTATTTTATTAATAATATATTAAGTATATAGTTCCCATATGAAAACTTGCATTATTGTAAGAATGTATTCAGGTTGTTAAATAAGACTATATATAAAAATACAATTCTAAATGAAAATAGATTACAGCCAAAGAAACAAACCAAAACATCAATACCAAACAAACCAAAAGAAAACCCACTGTATTATTCAAATAAATAAAAGAGCTTTAAAATTCCTCACATGGTATCACCTCCTTTCTGGTCCAGTTTTTTGTTGTTATCATCTACCTGCCCCCCCCTCCAACCTCATTACCTCTATCGTATGTCCTTCTAAGTTCTCTAATATTATGGACAGAATTTATTAGTTATCATTTCTTTGTTCTTTTTATGCTACATGAATCAACTTAAAATACATCAAAAAGGGGATACGTTCCAAACCGTATATATTTAGGGAAACACACTCTGAATAAAGAATTTTCCAAACATGATACATTTTGGCTACCGGGCTAGTCAATTTATTTTTCAACATTGGAACAGTTCTGGTCGTGTTCTTGCCTCTGTGAATCAGAAGTTCAACTAGATTATATATAAAGATTTTGAAGATTAGGAAGCACTTCAACTGCATAACTGACAACTCCAACTTAGCGTCAGAAATGAACTCAAATTCCCTCCTCTCCCCCAAGCTCATTCATCCTCTGGAGCTTCCTATCTCAGGTGACACTGCCATCTACCTGGTCACCTACAACCAGGCGACCATGGAGCCACTT
>NW_028006965.1:0-962 GCF_054177405.1 Leptonychotes weddellii | reverse complement strand
ATTCATTTTCTTTTGAGTCTGGTAAGATCATTGCTTCCCTGAGTGGGTGTTAAAATATTATTATTGAAGGTCTAGAAAGATCCCAGCTAAGTAAGGAAATACCTTAGAAAATAAAAAACCAAATATAGAATTAATAAAGAAATGAATTGAAACCACAATGGTGACATCTTAGAATAGGTTCAAGTGCATACATAATAATGTTTTATAATAATTCCATTTGTGTTTTGCCTACAGTCGAATAAGTGTGCAGCATTTAAAAGAATAAATTATACTAAATTTGAAGTTGCAATTAATTATTTGAGAGCATTTCATTAATCACACTTCAAATCAATAATGATAATACTCATGAAAATTGGTCTTCAAACTTTGGATTCTTAGATATATGAATTTAATAAATTGCATTTAAATAAATCACAAATGTTAGTATTTATATCCAGGTACAAAAAGCACCTCAGACATCAGAGCATTTATTAATACAGATGAGGAAACTAAAGCCCGTAGAAGTTAAGTCATTTGTTTAGGGTCACAGGGCTCTCTAACTCCTGGGACCCTATTTTTCCTAACATGTTATATTATTTCTTAAGGTGAAAAAGAGAAAGATTAAATATATTCTAGAAAGACACCACAAGAGATGATTGAGAAATGGGTACTAGTGGTAAATAAGCAGGAGTAACATAAGACAGTATGATATAGTAGAAAAAAACATTGGACCAGAAGTCAGGAGAGCTAGATTTTTACCAAGGTTGACCACTCACTAGCATGTGAACTAGAACAAGTCCCTTCCTCTATCTAGAGCATCATTTCCCAATAAAGTGCCTGCTATAGAATTTCCAGATACTTTCCTACCCGAATATATGAATGATGGAAGTAGTAGAGTCAATGACATTGCTGCCCCCTGGCATAAAGAGCAATAAAATTTTAAAAATTAGAAATTTTCTAATTCCTGGGGTGGAGCAAGATGG
>NW_028006964.1:0-962 GCF_054177405.1 Leptonychotes weddellii | reverse complement strand
AGGTGCCCTCTCCAATACCCATCACCAGGCTAACCCATCCCCCACCCCCTTCCCCTCTAGAACCCTCAGTTTGTTTTTCTTAATTGAGGTATAACTGACATCTAACCTTATATTAGTTTCAGGTATATGACGTAATGATTTGTTATTTGTGTACACTGCAAAATGATCACCACAATAAATCTAGTTATTATCTGTCACCCTATAGTTATATATAATTTTTCTTGTTATGAGAACCTTCAAGATTGACTCTCTTAGCAACTTTCAAATATACAACACCGTATTGGTAACTATAGTCACCATGCTGTACATTACATCCCCAATATAAAAGCTTTTATATGTTGCTACAACAACATCCCATAGTTGAGAGGCAGCATTGCATAACTGTTGGGAGTTTTGATCACTTGAGCCAGACAGCTAGACTTTATGACCTAGAACTTCTAAGTCAGATTAATTCACCTGTTTGGAATTTAGTTTTCTCAGATTTGAAATAGAGAAGTGTTGTTGTGAGTATTAAGTGAGTTAACATATTTAAATCACTTAGAAGAGTACCAAGGACGTACGGATTACTAAAAGTAATTGTGATTCTTTGTTTTTGCCATAATAAATAATGCACACCAGTGCTCAATGAAATATTTTAGTACACATTTAGCACTTTATATAAAGTGCTGAACATGAAATCACTGGAGCATACATTTTCAATATTCTCATGACTTTTGATTTATACTGCTGAAATTCTTCCCCAAATTTCTGCTCTAATAATTTCCATTCAGTGTAGAGAAAACATATAGGAGTGTTTTTTTGCCAGAATCATTAGATTTTATGTAATTTCAAATTCAAAAACTAATAGTTTAAAAATATTCTATTGGCAATTTTTTATTCTGCTTATTTTTCTAGTGAAGTCCTAGTGACTTGGTCGTCAATTTGAATAAATATTTCATTAAGATGAAATTATATTATAATTT
>NW_028006963.1:0-962 GCF_054177405.1 Leptonychotes weddellii | reverse complement strand
TTTGTTTTTGGGGTATTGAGTTTGATAAATTCTTTTTTTTTTTTTAAGATTTTATTTATTTATTCATGAGAGACAGAGAGAGAGAGAGAGAGGCAGAGGGAGAAGGAGGCTCCCAAGGAGCAGGGAGCCCGATGTGGGACTTGATCCCAGGACCCTGGGATCATGACCTGAGCCGAAGGCAGACGCTTAACCATCTGAGCCACCCAGGCACCCAAGTTTGACAAATTCTTTATAGGTTGGGATACTAACCCTTTATCTGATATGTCATTTGCAGATATCTTCTCCCATTCTGTGGGGTGACTTTTAGTTTTATTGATTGTTTCCTTCACTGTACAGAAGCTTTTTATATTGATGAAGTCCCAATAGTTCATTTTTGCTTTTGTTTCCCTTGCCTCTGGAGATGTATCTAGTAAGAAGTTTCTGTGGCTGTGGTCAAAGAGGCTGCTGCCTGCTTTCTCCTCTGGGATTTTGGTGATTTCCTATCTTCCATTTTGAATCTATTTTTGTGTGTGGTGTAAGGAAATGTGGTGTAAGTTTCATTCTTCTGCATGTCACTGTCCAATTTTCCCAACACCATTTGTTGAAGAGACTGTCTTTTTTCCATTGGATATTCTTTCCTGCTTTGTTGAAGATTAGTTGGCCATACAGTTGTGGGTCCATTTCTGGGATCTCAATTCTGTTCCATTGCTCTGTGGTCTGTTTTTGTGCCAGTATCATGATTATAGCTTTGTAATACAGCCTGAAGTCCAGAATTGCGATGCCTCCTGCTTTGCTTTTCTTTTTAAACATTACTTTGACTGTTCACGGTCTTTTCTGGTTTTATACAGATTTTAGGACTATTTGTTCTAGCTCTGAAAAAAAAGTTGATGGTATTTTGATAGGGATTGCATTGAATGTTTGGATTGCTCTAGGCAGCATAGACATTTTAACAATATTTGTTCTTCCAATCCATGAGCACGGAA
>NW_028006962.1:0-962 GCF_054177405.1 Leptonychotes weddellii | reverse complement strand
TATAGCACAAAGTTTCTACACTCTTTTTTAAGATAACAAATAATTATATACATTGTTTAACATCATCTGGAAAGGAGACTACTTGTTGGTTTGTTTTAATTTGAATTCAGACCTGGAGGATTCTGGGGTCTGGTTATTCTGAGATACACCTAACATGGACTCAAGTTCTTGAGCAAGAGAGGGGCAAATTTAGTTGTGTTTGAGGAAAACCTCCTGCAAAGATTTAGGGGTGTAGCCCCAACACTACTCTTACCTCACACCAACTGTGTGAGAAAGTTTAGGGTCCATGCAGGACTACCCCTCTGCTGACACCAGTTGCAAGTTCATAGGTGGGAAGTATCCCCAAAACCATACTCGGGTTCAGTAATTTGCTAAGACTCACAGAACTCACTGGAATTATTATAGTCATGGTTACAGTTATTATAAGGAAGGGATACAGATTAAAAATCAACCCAGGGAAGAAGCACATAGAGCAGAGTCCAGGGGCCCATGTGGCTGAACTCAATCTCCAGTCTCTGGGGGTGACCCAAATTCCCCACCCTAACTCACATTGTTGGTCTTTCTGGCATGGCCAGCCCCTACCCTAAATCATATTGTTAGCCTAGGACAAATACCAGACCTCTTTTGAGGCAAGGTTAAATTCTTTACTATACAACTACATTATGTAGGAAGCAGGGCATGAGATTATCATGAGCTATGATAAACATCAAGATAATAATACGATGAGCTACTTGCCAGGTCAAGCATTTTACCAATATCTCATTATCTATTTAACTGAACACAGCCCTACCAACCCTTGAGAGGAGTGCTTTCTCCACCAGCAGCTTTACAAAGCTTCAGTAGTTGGTACAGTTGCTACATGGCACCAATATCTCATTTTACCAATATCTCATTTAGTCCTACCAAATATTCAAGAAGGCAGGTCCACCTAGTAGCTCCAATGTGTAGATGAGGAAACTTGA
>NW_028006961.1:0-962 GCF_054177405.1 Leptonychotes weddellii | reverse complement strand
GATGTGTGCGCGGCCCGCCGGAGGCACGCCGTTAGCCCCCAGCAGCCTGTAAGGTCTGCGGCCGGGTGGTTTGGAGCACGGCCTGTGAGCACTCCCCATCTTGCTAGGTTTTGTTGTTTTTCAGGAGTCTTTTATCACAGTTACCCGAAAATTGGCTGGCATCTGCCCTAAGAATTTGTAACCTTAAGCAGAAATTAAAAATGCCTTAGGAGGTTCCTCTAGGGCAGAGGAGTCTGTGAAAGAAAGTTGGGCACGTAATTTGTCTTTAATTCTTAGTTAACCCTTCAGGGGTGTACCCAGTAACTACTCACTGACATTTTGGTGGTTAAGCGAAGGTAAACTGGTCTGAAGAACGCGTGGAATTATGAAGAGGCTGGTTTCACGGCTTCCTGGGAGAACCGGCCCAGGGGAAGCAGCGTGAACATGGACTCGGGCGCACCACCCTGGTTTGAAGCCGAGGGCCGGTCTGGGTTGTGAGGTTACGTTGGAATTCGTCGTACCGTTATTCCATGGAAGTGCGGCCCGCGGCTGGAAGGCTGGATGTGCTTCTGTCCTACGGGCTTTAGCAGACCAGTGTTTGTCATCCCAAGATTTGACCTGCTTTATTGAAGGGTTTTAAAATTTAATCAAAGAGACAAATTTGAGGAAATGTTTAACAGAAGGAGACTTACATGTTTGTGGTTAAGGAAGGTACAAGTATGAAAGTAAATAAAAATACCTTTAGATGAGTAACAGATCTGTTTAAACCCAAAGAAAATTATCAAAAGACTCAATGTTGAAAGAGGTGCAGGAGCATTTCCGAGTGTTTCCACTTCCGTGAGCGTTTGCTGTAGGGACCGTGGGGCCTGCAGGACGAGGGGTGTTTTGGGAGACCTGCTCCGGACATGTGTGCACACACTCGGTTTTCGAATCCCGTGAGCATTCCAAGTTTGCGCTCAGAGGAGGTCCTCGTCCGGAGCCCC
>NW_028006960.1:0-962 GCF_054177405.1 Leptonychotes weddellii | reverse complement strand
TCTCCCTCTGACCTTCTGACCCTCTTCCCTCTCATGCTATCTCTCATTCTCTCTCTCAAATAAATAAATAAAATCTTAAAAAAAAAAGTGATACAGAACATTACAAAGAAGAACATCAGTTAACATTTTCTAAAGCAATTTAAAGTTTGCACAGCTTTCTCACATACATCATTTTTGTTTATCTTCTCCTCAAGCCCATTTTATATTTGAGAAAACTAAGGCACACGAACATAAAGCAGATTTCTTGGAATCAAACCGTGAACTCAGGACCTCTGAGTCCTTTTGACTCCAAATGCCTTGCTCCTATGTGACATCAATCTTTTTATCTCATGATAATTTGTTAAGTGGCTATGAGTGACTAAATACTAAGCCAGATAATGAGGGTGGGCTTAAATTTTTAAGGATTAAGATTCAAAATGCAAATATATAGTTCTTTCCATGTAAAGTTTAATAATGAGATAAAATCAATTAAATTGACTTTGGTTTCCTCTAGGATCATCTTTAGGGAAGCAAAAAGGCATTTTCATTAGGCCATGGACATTTCTTAGCCCTGCAACCACTCTCATGATTTGCAGTTTCTCATGAAGTTTTTCCTAATATAAAAGGAAAAATTAAATCTATTTGGTGACAAAAATAGTTATTAATCAGTTGCAAAATAAATGCCAATACAGATTTTTTCCCTAAAAATGATAATTTATTTAATAAATAACTGATTTCTAAAGGATTAAGGTTTAACATTAAGATGACTTAGTTTTAAGAGTTTGCGCCTGGGTGGCTCAGTTGGTTAAGCGACTGCCTTCGGCTCAGGTCATGATCCTGGAGTCCCTGGATCGAGTCCCGCATCGGGCTCCCTGCTCGGCAGGGAGTCTGCTTCTCCCTCTGACCCTCCTCCCTCTCATGCTCTCTGTATCTCATTCTCTCTGTCTCAAATAAATAAATAAAATCTTTAAAAAAAAAAAAAA
>NW_028006959.1:0-962 GCF_054177405.1 Leptonychotes weddellii | reverse complement strand
GAGCAGAGTTTCCAGGAGAGAAACAGCAATGTGCCAAGCACTGAGGCAGGAAGAAGCATGGTATATTGGAAGGTCTGATAGAAGGCCGCTGTGCTGGCATGAGGGAGCGGGAGAGAAAGCAGTGTGACATGAACCTGGAGGGGCAGACACAGGCTACATCACATAGACTCTCAAAGGCCACTTGAAGCATTTTACTCTTCACCTTGAGTTTTACTCTGGATTTCTAGGGAAATCACTGAAAGACTTTAGTGGACAGAAATACAATCAACTCTGCATTTTAAAAAGCTTATTTTAGCCGCAGGGTGATTATAGTAAATACAGGGAGGCTGGTTTCAATGCTAAGAAAGTGACTTGCAGTGACTTATAGGCTGTTGGCAGTAGCTAGAGAGAAGTAGACATTTTCAAGATATAATTTTAGGAGGGCTCTTGTAAGAATGTTCTGGTCTAACCAACTGGCTACACAGTGGTACCGTTTCCTAAGACGAAGAACCATGGGAGAATCATGTTTAGGGAAAGCAGCACAGTTCATGTTTGGACATACTGAATTTGAGATGCTTGAAGAGCATCCCAGGGGAGAGAGGCTAACTGGCAGTTAGCTGTATGTTGTTCTGAGTTAGAGATATGTTATTCCTCTCAGCAGTGATTAGTCCTTCTCAAAACACTCTCTTCCTCTGTTGTCCTGCTCACCATTGCCTGTCCTTCTCTGGTTGTCCTCTTATCTCTGTATCTTAGGCCCCTTTAGTCACTGGGAGAGGATAATCTTTTTTTTTTTTTATTGTGATGTTAATCACCATACATTACATCATTAGTTTTAGATGTAGTGTTCCATGATTCATTGTTTGCGTATAACACCCAGTGCTCCATGCAGTACATGCCCTCTTTAATACCCATCACCAGGCTAACCCATCCTCCCACCTCCCTCCCCTCTAGAACCCTCAGTTTGTTTCTCAGAGTCCATCATC
>NW_028006958.1:0-962 GCF_054177405.1 Leptonychotes weddellii | reverse complement strand
GACCTGAGCTGAAGGCAGCCGCTTAACCGACTGAGCCACCCAGGCGTCTCCAACCAGGAATAATTTTAAAAGTCTGAGAAAGATGGGGCGTGTGGGTGGCACAGTCAGTTAAGCTTCTGACTCTGGGTTTGGCTCAGGTCATGATCTTGCAGTTGTGGGCTCCAGCCCTGCATCGGGCTCCGTGCTCAGTGCAGAGTCTGCTTGAGATTCTCACTCCTTCCCCCTCTGCTCTTCCACCTCTCTCTCTCAAATAATAAATAAAATCTTAAAAGAAAAAAGCCTAAGAATTGCTCCCAAACAATATCCCTCTATGTTAAGATAAATGTAGTTGCCAGGTGTGATGATTTTGCAGCTCTCCATCTCTGTAAATGGCCTCGCCAGGAATTATATATACTAACCTCAGGCAGCTTAGAAAGTCTGGCTGCAGTACTCGGCTTGCTGATGTTATCAGCAGGAACAACTGTGACTTACTTCAGTGAGGTGCCCTCAGCTCCTTTTGTGGACAAGGTGGTTCCTACTGGAGACAGCACCAAATGAGGTAGACTTTTGACAACTGTCCTGGTCAGTTGGTTGATACAGAAATCCCAAATGGATAGTGCAGATCAGTGTTTAGCAAAATGCAAGTCACAATCTATTATCAGATTATGAAATTAACTTGGTGGGTTGCCCAATTTTTAAAAGGTGAAATCTAATAGAAAATATCAGAGTTCATTACACATACTCAGGGTATGACATAGTTCATGAGACTCTGGTTGGAGTTGCGAAGAAGTGTGTCCTGGATCATAAGACTAAAATTTAAAAAATTAAAGCCACCAGTCTAAATCCATTCATAATAAAATAGCCAGTGTGGTTGAATGCACGAATCAAAATTAGAGGACCTTTGGAAAATATCCCCATCATTTTCAGCATCATATATCACTAGGCAGGAGCAGAAACAAGGGAAATCCAGAGCACCTTAAAGA
>NW_028006957.1:0-962 GCF_054177405.1 Leptonychotes weddellii | reverse complement strand
TCCTCCCTTCAAATATGTGTTTGCAATTGTCACTCTTAAGTGTCTCTTCTTATTAAACATCTTCATTGTCCCCCAAACTGCATAAGTTTCCTGGCTTTAATTTTCTACATCTTTCTTTTACTTCTAGGCATAAACTGCTCTAGTGTGTTAGCATTTTTCTTAAACGTATTTCATGAACAACTTATCACAATATTCTAAATGAGTATAACCAGCACAGAAAATAGTGTACCTATTCTCTCTCTTGCTCTATACACTGTGGTTTATTAAACTTAATCTATGATATTTCTAAACAATCCCAATTTTATAGCATTCCAGATTTTCATCATTTCTTTTTCTACATGCCTCCAAATTAAACAGCTAATATTGCGCTCTACCTAGTCTAGAGTCTGGGCTTAATCTTCTTCCTCTCTGAAACTCAGCCTACGTTTTGCCTCTTCATCAACTCCTTGTCTTCCTAAATTCTCCGACATATTTGGCATCAGTTTAAGGAACTTATCAAATTCATTCAGTGCCTGGATATGTAATTTGTCTGAGCTAGGAATCTTAAACTCATCTAGTTAGCTACAGGAGTTCTTACATTTTTTTCTCCTTAATGTTTTTATTTACTTTGTTAATGTTTTCATACCAATGTGGTTTTCATCTCATTCCCAAATTACAGAGAAAATGGACTCAAAGAAACATTTGAGGACTTTATCTTATGTTTCTGTTTGTCTTTTGACTTTCTCTACTAAACATCAGACCTATGGCTTCTTTGTTCATTTTTTCCCTTCAGATACAAGCCAAGAGTTTCTGTTCCTGTCTTCTGTTTCTTATAAGTAGTCATTATATTCTGAAGTTTAGGTCTCCTAATACTGTATTTATGGACTCCTGACATTTGTATTTTTTCTTGGGTATGAACTGTCCATTTTTCTTAACCTTTAGATTATGTTAATTTTGGAAATTTCATCATTTCCATTTTCATT
>NW_028006956.1:0-12048 GCF_054177405.1 Leptonychotes weddellii | reverse complement strand
TAGATGATCTGTCCATTCCTGAGAGTGGACTATTGAGGTCTCCTACAATTAACGTATTGTTATCAATATGACTCTTTATTTTGGTTAACAGTTGGCTTATGTAGATGGCTGCTCCCATGTTGGGGGCATATTTACAATTGTTAGATCTTCTTGTTGGATAGACCCTTTAAGAATGATATAGTGTCCTTCTGTGTCTCTTATTACAGACTTTAGTTTAAAATCTAATTTTTCTGGTATAAAAATTGCTACCCCAACTTTCTTTTGAGGTCCGCTGGCATGGAAGATGGATCTGCATCCCTTCACTTTCAGTCTGAATGTATCTTTAGGTTCAAAATGAGTCTCCTGTAGACAGCATATGGATGGGTCTTGTCTTTTTATCCAATCTGCAACACTGTGCCATTTTATGGGAGCATTTAGGCCATTCACTTTGAGAGTGATTATTGAAAGATATGAATTTATTGTCATCGTGTTGCCTGTAAAGACCTTGTTTTTATAGATCGTCCTTGTAAATTTCTGTTGTAGATCACTCTTGGGGTCTTTCTCCTTTTATCAAACCCCCTTAATATTTCTTGCAGGGCCGGCTTATTGGTCACATATTCTTTCAGTTTCTGCTGGTCTTGGAAGCTCTGCATCTCTCCATCCATTCTAAATGGCAGCCTTGCTGGATAAAGTACTCTTGGCTGCATGTTCTTCTCGTTTAGTACCCTGAACATGTCTTGCCAGGCCTTTCTGGCTTGCCAGGTCTCTGTGGATAGGTCTGACGTTATTCTGATGTTCCTCCCTCTGTACGTAAGGAATGTCTTCCCCCTAACTGCCCTTAAGATGGTTTCCTTGGTTCTAACATTTGCGAGTTTTACTATTACATGCCAGGGTGTTGCCTGTTTTCCTTGATCTTGGGAGGGGTCTTCTCTGCCTCTAGGACATGAATGTTTGTTTCATTCCCCAGATTAGGGAAGTTCTCAGCTATGATTTGCTCAAATATATCTTCTAGTCCTCTCTCTCTCTCCACTCCCTCTGGGATTCCAATAATTCTGACATTGGAACGTTTCATGGTGTTACTTATTTCTCTGATTCTATTTTCATGGATTATCATGAATAGGGTCCCTTACTCCTCCACCATCTTTTCCCTCTCCCTCTCCCCACATTTTAAATGTGGGGCAAACTCGAGGTATTTGAACAAAACAAAATTTATCAAGAATAAATTAAAGCCTTATAATTGAAACAGAAATCATGTGGACTATACACAAAATTAGATTATCAGTAGTATATGTGAAAACTTTGGGGAAAACTGAAATCATCCAAATATCCAAAGAGTAATTAATAAATCATGGATTTCTGAGTTGTTTTTTCCTGGCCTCCTTTTTTCCCTTTTTATCTATTAAATGGTCTTCCAGGTCACTAATTCATTCTTCTGCCTCACTTACCCTAGCTGTTAGATTATCTAGATTAGATTGCATCTCATTGATAGCATTTTTAGGTTCTGCCAATTCAGCTTTCATTTCTGCCCTTAGAGACTCTATGTTGCCATTAATTGATTTCTCCATTCTAGCTGTTGTCTTCATAATTGCTAGCCTGGATTCCTTCTCTGGCATTTTGGTTATATCGGAATCCATTTGTAAATCTGCAGCATAAGTCGTAATCTCTGAGTCTTTCCTATTTTGGGTGTTCCTCCTCCTAGTCACTCTGTTGATGGGTGGTTGAGGGAATGAATAGAGTCCAAATTATTGACCACAACCCAAGCAAGATGCACCTATTTTCTAGGGACTTTAGGCTTGCTGGCCTCTTGTTTTCCCAGCCTGTCTTCTGGGGGAGGGGCCTGTCATGCTGTTACTCAAGCAACCCTGTTTGGGCAGAGTTGTCCTGCCCCCCTGTGGTGGGGGATGGGCTCAGTGGGAACCAGTTTTTTGGGGCTTTTGTTCTCTGGTGGCTTTCCCTGGTGGTTTTCCGCATCTTTTCTGAGAATCAGAGCAAAAGAGACCATTTCCAACCCTCTGCCTCAGAGCAGAGAGTTCGCCTTCTGTGCTTCAGTGAGCTCTCCAGGCCACACTATCTCTGTTTCTGTCTGTGCTGCTATAAGCGGCACTCCTGGGTTGTGCGCCCCTCAGCAGCGCTCCCAGTCCTTGCCTCCAGGTCAGGGCATGTCTCTGCCCATTGTGCTTCTAAAACCACCAGCTGCCCCCAGTTAGCATGTGCAGCCCCGCCCCTTGGGTTTCCGTCCAGGGGGCTGCCCTAAAGTCCTTTCCCCACCTTTACCAGTCTGCGAGTCTCTGCCCTGTCCCCTGTCACTCACTGGCAGTGTAGGATCCCGATGGCCAGGCTCCCTCCTGCTGCTGTTTATCCTCTGATATGTGCCTGTGAAATCACGGCTCCCCACTTCATACCTCGAAACCAACCACCTGCGATATTCTGTTTGTAGAGATCCAGATCTTCTTACATCTCAGGCTGATTTCATGGGTGTTCAGAGTGGTCTGGTAGATATCCAGCTCAATTCTGGGGACCAGTTGGAATAGGGTCCCTTACTCCTCCACCATCTTTTCCCTCTCCCTCTCCCCACATTTTAAATGTGGGGCAAACTCGAGGTATTTGAACAAAACAAAATTTATCAAGAATAAATTAAAGCCTTATAATTGAAACAGAAATCATGTGGACTATACACAAAATTAGATTATCAGTAGTATATGTGAAAACTTTGGGGAAAACTGAAATCATCCAAATATCCAAAGAGTAATTAATAAATCATGGCATATACACACAGAGAAATACAGTACCCACAAGTTACCATGTTTTCAAAGAACGTGTGATGATATGGGAATCTGGGAATCTGTGTTAAAATATAAGCCAGAAAATCATAGTGGATTTAATACACCACTCTCAGTAACAGAATAAGCAGACAAAAATTCATAAGGACATGGAAGTTTTTATTTTCCAAAATAAACACACTGTATCATGGGCTTATATAAAACACTGCACTCAAAAACTGCAAAACACACATTCTTTTAAAACATATTAGGAACAAATTTAGTTATTCAGACCATAAAGCAAATCTTATTTCAATAGACTAAAAGTTTCCTTAATAAAATAACAAGTTAACATTCTATGAATATTTTACAGAGGTTTCTGAAGCTTACAAAACATCTTGGCCTATGACTTAATGGCTACATTAACTCTGCCTTCTGTTCAAATAGAGCTGACTTCTATCATGCCAGCTGGCCTTTCTCAATAACTGTATCCTAGCCTCAGCTTTCAGTCTCCTAAGCTTCAAATCTCTGCATCCTCCCCAGCCCCACACTGATAGCTCTCTTCCTTATATGCAAAGTGGGTATAATAGCATATATCTTGCAAGGTTACTGTGAAAATTAGATGTGATTTAGATCTAGAGCAATGCCTAATGCATAGTAGACATTCATAAATTATATCTACTGTTTTGTGAAAGCAGCATTTAGAAATGCATATTCAGAGGGTTTTGAAGATTACTGCATGGCCCTTCAAATCTATTTCACATTGTTCTGCCCTGGTATTCTCAAGAGAACTGGGACTGGGTCCAGATGGGTTCTGATCACCAGGCCATGAACAATGTAGGATGCCACCTACCCAGAGAAAGAACATTTTGTCTTTACACAAAAGTAGCATCAAATCACCCAGATGTGGGGCACTGGGCTGCACCACGTGGGTGGGAAGCACTGTTGTCTAATGCATACAAATCACTCTCAGCTCTCAAAGCTACTCCAGGGGGAAGACACGTTTGCTAATTAGTCTGAAGGTATCCTATAGACTGACAGTGGCCTTAGACAAAGACACTGGGAGGAGTGGTCCTTTTTTCCTCCATTGTACATTGCTAGGTTGGGGGTGTGAAGTCTGGAATTATGTAGTTAAACTCTAATTATAAAGATGATAACTCATAGAGCATTTATTCCTCATAGCAAACAAGTGGGCTTAGTTCCTTGATTTTCCTCTACTTTGCATATGAAGAGACTAAGGTACAGCCTCTAGGTGGCAGAGTTAGGATTTGAACCCAAGGCCAAGCTTAGCCTCTACACTACAACCCCTGTAGACAGGACAATGAAAATGACACGTTTTATAGGACAAGATGAGGACCCTGAAGATGGAAGGATGGAAAGATGGAAGGGACCCCAGTCCTCAATGATATTACACAGTCACTGAATCAACCTTGCCTGTGTTCACTCTACCTTGGGATTTCTCAATATGTAGATCATCAATCTGCTTGTTGTTCGAGTCTCTTTAGGATGGAGTTTTTGGTTCCTTGTGACCGAAAGCATAGGAAAAGAAAGGAACAATGGGTGGTACAAGATTATGGACAGGATCCCAAACCCCTAAGAGGCCTGGACTCAGAACATGTTTATGATGGGGCGGTGGGTGGAAAGGGAAAGATAATGTGAACTTCAGGAAGTCCTAACACTTCTGGTCCAGAAAAAGCAGCTCAACAAATCACCCAAAAAGAAAGAGGATCTGAAGAGGAATGGTTGAAAACATGGGGAAGGAATTCCATTGATGAATATTCAATATCTTACCTCTTATTGAATATCTTACCTTTTTATTATCCTCCTTGACCACATTGAGTGACCATCCAGTAGATGCTAAATGAAACTAATAATAACTAGTCACAACACCCCTTGAGTTACATTTGTCAGGGGGCAAGACAATCTGCAAAGTAATTGTTCCTGCTACATTTTCCCACATAAATTAAGCTCTCTGTAGAATTTAGCTATCAGAGAGATGTTAACTGATGTTGGAAATTGAAGATAAAGGTAGAAAGGCAGTGTTTGGGAGTTTTTGGCTTTGTTTTTATCATTTATCAACTGCAGCTGCCAAGGCTTAAGAAAACATTTAAAAAAATAAAAAACAGTACAGCCTACCCACAACTGACTCCAAGTAATTACAACACTTTAAAATAACACAGTGATGAGCTAGGAAAGGTTTATCCAAAGCCAATGACACAATTCTTAGATCACCAAGTGCAAATTAATTTCCTTATATTGAGAAGCAAAGAGGGTATAGAGCATAAGAAAATAATAGAGGTGCATTGTGTTTCTCAGCGCTATCTTGAGGCCACCCAAAAGGCAACAGTTTATAAGTAATTTTACAGGAAAGAAGGGGAGCACACTTTTCCCTACCTAATCAGCTGAGTGTAGTAAAAACAGAACAGACCTATATTAAATTCACTTTGTTTCAAACAAGAGTCACAAGGGGCACCTCGGTGCTCAATTGGTTTAAGTATCTGACTTGATTTCAGCTCAGGTCATGATCTCAGTGTCCTGGGATGAAGCCCCATGTGCTCAGCAAGGAGTCTGCTTGAAGATTCTCTCCCCTTACCTCTCCCCTTCCCCAAATAAATAAATCTTTAAAAAAAAAAAAAAGACAAGAGTCACAAAAACAATAAAAAAATAAAATAAAAATAAATTCACTTTGACAATGTGGAAAGAACACTAGACCAGGACTGACTCAGGACACAAAATGGATAAGCCGTAACCCCTTCCCTGAAGAACCCAGTCTGTGGCCTCTAACCTGAGCAACCACAGTACTGATTCTAGTTCCAGCTCAATGTGGTACCTCTGCTCTCTTCCCCAGGGGGCAGTTTGACCACTTCTCCCCAAACAAGAAGTAACTTAGGGAAAAACACCTAAATCCCCATGTCTTTTGCATAAAGTGAGGGATTTGGGGGAAATGAATTCTGTTGCATCAATCAGTGTGGAAAATAAGGCTTTCCTCTCTCTACAAGCCTAAGATTCTATGATGGTTAACTTCTTTGGAGGCTCTACATGAGAATTATTAGTTTTCTGAGCTCCTCTCCTATGGGCCACGAAAGAAAGAGAGGTACATGGTTAGAGATGGGAACAGTTTTCTATTCTATCCATTCATGCTGTCAGTCAGTGAGTCAGTTGTTGAAATGAACAGATATCTGCATTTCATTGAACGCCCACCATGAAACAGAGCCATACTGAGCCCTAAGGGTACAAAACACTGAAATAAGACATATTTCTGCCCTGGGGCTTCACATTCAGATGCCTCTGAACCCAGGGTCTGGGTAGTGAACTCAATATCTACCACAAAAGATGAATCTACTAAAAACATAGGCCACTGGCTTTATGTCTCAGGATCAAAATCAGGTTATCTTTGCTTAAAGCAGCGTTGTTGGGAGTGACCCCGCCCACTTGCTTTGTGTTAAGTATGGCCCATCCCTGCTCTAAATCAGGGGAGACTTAGGGTTCCAGATCCTCCTTGAAATCACATGTGACCATAAGAGGACATTAGCACCAGGAGACCCTGGAAATCGATGCTCTTTATTTGATTGTGAGGATGGCAAAATATGCCCTCAACTGCACACACCAGTATCTGAAAGCAAACTTGGCCCCTGATGGTAAAATTCAGCATGCAGAATGATTGTTCTGATTTCCTGAGGGACATGTGATAACTGATTCACAAATATAAATAGGCACAGGCTTCCTACAAAAGACTGTTTTTCATATCATTTGAGTACATTTTTATTAGAACTGTATTTCATCTTTTATCAATGGCTTATTTTAAAAAGCTAGGATTTATAATGCGCATGAAAATTTTTTTCTTGGTTAGGAACCACTCAACCAGGTGCCTGAAAGGCTCTCATGAATTCAAAATGTAGTTTACAGCTGCACGCCGCCCCCCTGTCAGCCCAGCAGGAGCCATTAGAGCTCACAGCTGTTGGATTATGTCCATCTACCTCTACAGTCCACACATGGCAGAAGGCTCAAGGCTCAGCAACATGGCATTCCCATTCGATGAAGCGTGTGGTCCTCCATCACTGTGGGCTTAAGTGGTTCCTTCCTTCCTTCCTTCCTTCCTTCCTTCCTTCCTTCCTTCCTTCTCTCCCTCTCTCCCTCCCCCCCGCCCTTTCTTTCTTCCTTGCTTTCCTTCTTTCCTCCTTTCCTACTTTCTTTCTTGCTGTTGTGGTTTTGATGTAATTTTTTTTCAGTCAAGGATGTTGATTTAACCTATTTAGGACGATTCTATAGTACATAACAGTATACTACTACTTTACAAAAAGTAAACAAGAGACTAACTGCATTCCTAAAGTCAAGAGTCTGGATATTTTGACTGACAGGATTAATTGAAACTGGTTAAGAGCTCAGGACCTGCAACCTGACTGTGAGAATGTGAATCCTAGCTCCAACACTTGCTGGCAATGTGATAGTGAGCAAGTTATAAACTTGTGCTTCAGCTTCCTCATCTATGAAATGGGTCAGTATAGTACAGCTCACTAGTGGTTGTGAAGATGCAATGAGTTAAGGTTCATAAAGTACTTAGAACAGCTTATGGTACACAAAGATAATAACTAACTTTTATATAGAGCTTGCTAATAAGAACTTAATAAATATTTGTTCTTATTTATCCTAAGCCAAACCATGATTATTTCTTGGACTTAGCTGCTCCACTGATTTTTTCTACTCTCCTTAATTTCTTCTCCACATAGCAGAGAGCTATTTTCAACACAAAAATTGTCCATGGCTTAGAAATTAGTTTGTAAACTTTAAGGCAGAAGAAATCACCCATTTTCTCCATACTCTAGTTGATAAAGTTGTATCCCATGGGAATATAGGTTGACAAATCTGATCCTGCTATACGTGTCCACTGGAATGGACCAGTTGAGTCAATGACCAATGGTAGATGGTGTGAACCAGGTTTTTCACTGTTGGAGTGGGAGCTACAGATAAGCATGGGAAGATGCTAGAATGATCCATGTGATAATGAATGAGAGGTGGAATCATCAGTACTGTCTTAGTCCACTCTGGCTACTATAACAAAATACCATAAACTGAGTGACTTATAAACAACAGAGATTTATTTTTCATAGTCCTGGAGGCTGAGGATTCCAAGATCAAGGCCCTGGCAGATTCAGTCTGATGAGAGCCTACTTCCTGGTTCCTAGATGGCTGTCTTCTTGCTGTGTGTTCACATGGCAGAAAGGGCAAGAGAGCTCTCTGGGTCTCTTTCATAAGTTCAAAAATCTTATCCATGAGGACCCCATCCTCATGACCTAATAATCTCTGAAAGGCCCCACCTCCACATACCATCACATTGGGGATTAGATTTCAAAATATTAATTTGGGGAGGACACAATCATTCAGTCTATAGCAAGTATAAACTCATGTTTAGCTTAATAGATACAGGTGGTTATATACAAAAATATTAGTAAATATGTGTATATATACAGAGTAATATACACACATACATTTCTTTGCTGTCAGTTGAGAGAGCCCAGCAGCAATGGCACCAAAATCTGAATAATCTATGGACTTTCATCAGTTAATAACAATGTATTGGTTCATTAGGATAAGACAAATGTACCATTGTAATGTAAGATATTAAAAATAGGAGAAACCAAATGCAGGCTATATGGATACTCCCTGTACTATTTTTTGCAATCTTTCTGTAAATCTACTCTTAAAAAATTAAGTTTATTTAAAAAAAAAAAAAGACATTTGTGCATGCCATTTGCTCATTTGAAACTCACCACTGACCTCTGGTTAATATTCCTACTTCTCCAAATTCTCATCAGGCCCTAACCCACAGGGTCCCACCCACTCCTAAGTTCCCCTTTCCAGCAGGGACCCTTCTGTGTCCTCCATGCACTGCCTCTGGAGGTCCACAAAAGAGTAATCTCCTAAGCCTTCACACACTTGTCTCTGCTTGCCATACTCTTACCCTCATTTCTGATGAAGGGGCTAAACCAGATCAGATGTCAGGCTTTCATCAACACAATTATCATGGTGGACTCATAAATAACTAGCCCCCAGCTACATAGCTCAGTAACAGAGCTGGGATCTTTGGGTCATATCTTTCCTTCCAAGACCTGTATCACTTTTATGTCCCTCACTTTCAAGTTTGCGGATGTTCTGATTAGCATTTTCTTCTCATTTCAACATGGCCTTTATGATGCTAGATATGTAGTTACCAGTTGTTAAGAACTACTTCAGGAGAGTCTTGCCTTTTCCACGGTAACCAAACAAACATATGCTACAAGGGTATCATTCTCCTCCTCTTGGAGAAAGTCAGCCAAATAATCCCATCTGTACCATGGCAGCAGATGAGCCTTCCGTGAATTAATTCCTCTACCACCAGCTGCCTGGGCAGTTCTCCCTGTTGCCAACAGGGCTGATTTCCTCAGTGCTCCGTCTGCTCAAACATGGCACTGACTTTGCAGAGGTTGCTTATAGCATAGACTCTCAGCTTATCTATCTTCTTCTTTTCTAACAAGCAAAACCTGCATGATTTCCAATTACTTTCTGGAGAAGAAACTCCACAGTGAAAAATGAAGCAAATTGTTCAAGGTGATATTTTGAATTAGGGTGCTCCAGATTTCACTGTCAATACTTCCATAAAAGTATAAATGATATATTCTTTCTCCCATTCCCCACCACCACCAAAAAGGCTAGGAAACATCATAAACTTCCCAGTAGACCTGCCCAGGATTCCTAATAAAAATTTAAAAGCTTTTTCTTCTTTAGGCACCCCATTGAATCTTTGAAGTAACCCATAATGATCTTAATTGGCTGTGAATCTCTGAATTATTTCTACACCACATTGTGCTTCATTGTATTTTCCTTGTTGCTCTTAATAGAAGCTATTTTCCCCAATGGATTTCAATGCTTCTAGTCTAATTCAAAAAAAGTCAGCAAAAATTGATCTCTAAAAACCACTCTTTATATGGCAGTAAATAAGATATTATAACAATGTTTAGCTCACCTTTTTTTTTAGGTTACAGTGTTTATAAGTAAATGGTTTGAAGTCTGTTTGCAGAATAAGCCATTTTTAAATGGCCCCCAAATTAGTAAAAATGTCAGTATGCCTTTAGCTCCTCGCTTTTCCACATTTACTAACATTCTGAAATAAGCTTTGTATAGTTTATTTATAAAGAAAGCCAAGTACATGTGCAAATATCACCCTAGAATTACAGAAAATGGTTTCAAAAGGTTAAGCAATTCACCATCAGTATCAGTAAATACAGCTGCTAGATAAGAAAGGAATATCTAGACGAAAGAGGTACTATTGAATTATGTGGCCTCAGGAAGCTCTTAACAATAAAATATTTGAAATCACAATTTATAATAAACCTCAATTAACCAGAATCTGAAACCTTTAAATAATTGCAAACCCATGGCACGTCTGCCATCCCTTAGAGGAAAAATGTTTTTCAATAGCAACTGTTGAAATAAAAACTGGTTTTTAACTGATCTTAAGAAAGTCATAAATTTCAATTAACCAGAAATACTATTCCAGTTAATTACCATTTCCACTAATAACAATGATGAAGTCCTTTCAAATGAGTAACTATAATCACAAAAGTGTCTTTGATGATGCCTTTCTAGAAGAATCTAGAAGACAGTTCTATTAGGTGCAAGTGACGGAAACTCCCAATTCATACTAGTTTACAGATAATTTATTGGTTCATATACTTTAAAAGTCTGGAAACAAATGTGTTGCTTCAGGTTACACATCAGCAGCAGCTGAAACGATATCACCAATGGCCCTGGACTTCTCCATCTCTCTGCCATACCTTCCCATGTCTGGTTTGTCCTCAGGCAGCTCCGCGACTCTCCTGCTGGTTGTGAATGGCTACAGCAGCTTTGAGTCTCACACCCTCATGCCGCACCATCGAGAACAAGAGCGACTCTACCAGCGGCTGCTCTGAGAGATGAGAAAGTTCCCCTTTCCTGGAGGCCAATGTTACATTATATCTCTTTGATTCTGATTGGATTATGCGCTCATCTATGAACCAATCCCTGTGGTCAGCGAGATTGGATGGCCAGCAGACTTCCACCAATCACAGCCAAGTCTTGGAATTGTAGTTGGGCTGGAAAATTGAGGTTGTCAGGAAAAAGGGAAACAAGAATTGATGCTGGGGAAACAAAAAACAGCTGTCTACTACAACAGCTACAAGGATCTCAAACTACCAAAAACAGAAAGCCCCCTGAGGTCAGCAGATGGAAATAAGAGCAGAGTTAATGAAAGCCAGCGGCTACCTCCAGTTATACCATGCTCAAGCCAGGCACATGCTTTTTTTGCCATATACGTTAAAGCACTGTAGAGGAGTTAAAATTACCTGGAAACTTGAAGATTGTGTAGTCGAAAGGCCACATAGAAATAGCCAGAACCAAAACAAAAACAAAGAAACACTGATCTTAAAAGCCCCAGGAAGATAACCATGTTCCCTGAAGGTAACATTTCAGGCTTTGGAGGCAGACAGATCTGGGTTTGCCTCAAAACTACACTCCTTATTGGCTGTGTAGTTACTTTCCCTCTTTAAGGCTCAGTTTTTTCACCTGAATAACAGAAATAATAAGACTTTCAATAATACTTAATTCATACAGTTACTGAGAATTAAAATAAGTTCTTGTAGGCAAAGCACCCAAATGCCTGGCACAGAGTAGGGACCCACTATATGCTTCTGTTGGGTCTAGGATTCTCGCCATCACCATGGAGGTGTTCCAGGGAATGATGGCATTACCTGGCTCTTTCCAACCACCACAAGACACAGTTGTGCCTCCGGGTTTGTTAGACAAAACTAGAATCCTACCATAAGGTCCCTGTTTTTGTTTTATTGTTACTTTTTCTGATTCTTGCTTGATGTATTCTTTTTTTTTATTATTCTTATGTTAATCCCCATACATTACATCATTAGTTTTAGATGTAGTGTTCCATGATTCATTGTTTGTGCATAACACCCAGTGCTCCATGCAGAACGTGCCCTCCTCAATACCCACCACCGGGCCAACCCATCCTTCCACCCCCCTCCCCCGCAGAACCCTCAGTTTGTTTTTCAGAGTCCATCATCTCTCATGGTTCGTCTACCCCTCCGATTTCCCCTGCTTCATTCTTCCCCTCCTGCTACCTTCTTCTTCTTTTTATATCTTAACATATATTGCATTATTTGTTTCAGAGGTACAGATCTGAGATTCAACAGTCTTGCACAATTCACAGCACTTACCAGAGCACATACCCTCCCCAGTGTCTATCACCCAGTCACCCCATCCCTCCCACCCCACCCCCCACTCC